>NC_084626.1:51947779-52080279 GCF_033978795.1 Nerophis ophidion
TTAGCGACTGTTAAATCAGTTTTCATTTAGAAATCACTCAGGTGATTGAAAGCCAGCTACATGTATATTTATGTGGAGGTGTCCTTTACATAAACTCCCATAAAGACTGACTGAATGGTTTTATGTTGGCCAAAAATAATAGTAGTACTGTCAAACCATTCATTATTTTAATTTATGAATGAACTCTGTCCATCCATCATCTTCCGCTTATCCGAGGTCGGGTCGCGGGGGCAACAGCCTAAGCAGGGAAACCCAGACTTCCCTCTCCCCAGCCACTTCGTCTAGCTCTTCCCGGGGGATCCCGAGGCGTTCCCAGGCCAGCCGGGAGACATAGTCTTCCCAACGTGTCCTGGGTCTTCCCCGTGGCCTCCTACCGGTTGGACGTGCCCTAAACACCTCCCTAGGGAGGCGTTCGGGGGGCATCCTGACCAGATGCCCGAACCACCTCATCTGGCTCCTCTTCATGTGGAGGAGCAGCGGCTTTACTTTGAGTTCCTCCCGGATGGCAGAGCTTCTCACCCTATCTCTAAGGGAGAGACGCAAACTCATTTGGGCCGCTTGTACCCGTGATCTTATCCTTTCGGTCATGACCCAAAGCTCATGACCATAGGTGAGGATGGGAACGTAGATCGACCGGTAAATTGAGAGCTTTGCCTTCCGGCTCAGCTCCTTCTTCACCACAACGGACCGGTACAACGTCCGCATTACTGAAGACGCCGCACCGATCCGCCTGTCGATCTCACCATCCACTCTTCCCCCACTCGTGAACAAGACTCCTAGGTACTTGAACTCCTCCACTTGGGGCAGGGTCTCCTCCCCAACCCGGAGATGGCACTCCACCCTTTTCCGGGCGAGAACCATGGACTCGGACTTGGAGGTGCTGATTCTCATTCCGGTCGCTTCACACTCGGCTGCGAACCGATCCAGTGAGAGCTGAAGATCCCGGTCAGATGAAGCCATCAGGACCACATCATCTGCAAAAAGCAGAGACCTAATCCTGCGGTTACCAAACCGGAACCCCTCAACGCCTTGACTGCGCCTAGAAATTCTGTCCATAAAAGTTATGAACAGAATGGGTGACAAAGGACAGCCTTGGCGGAGTCCAACCCTCACTGGAAATGTGTCCGACTTACTGCCAGCAATGCGGACCAAGCTCTGGCACTGATCGTACAGGGATCGGACCGCCACAATAAGACAGTCCGATACCCCATACTCTCTGAGCACTCCCCACAGGACTTCCCGAGGGACACGGTCGAATGCCTTCTCCAAGTCCACAAAGCACATGTAGACTGGTTGGGCAAACTCCCATGCACCCTCAAGAACCCTGCCGAGAGTATAGAGCTGGTCCACAGTTCCACGACCAGGACGAAAACCACACTGTTCCTCCTGAATCCGAGGTTGGACTATCCGGCGTAGCCTCCTCTCCAGTACACCTGAATAAGCCTTACCGGGAAGGCTGAGGAGTGTGATCCCACGATAGTTGGAACACACCCTCCGGTCCCCCTTCTTAAAGAGAGGGACCACCACCCCGGTCTGCCAATCCAGAGGTACCGCCCCCGATGTCCACGCGATGCTGCAAAGTCTTGTCAACCAAGACAGCCCCACAGCATCCAGAGCCTTAAGGAACTCCGGGCGGATCTCATCCACCCCCGGGGCCTTGCCACCGAGGAGCTTTTTAACTACCTCAGCGACCTCAGCCCCAGAAATAGGAGAGTCCACTACAGATTCCCCAGGCACTGCTTCCTCATAGGAAGACGTGTTGGTGGGATTGAGGAGGTCTTCGAAGTATTCCTTCCACCTATCCACAACATCCGCAGTCGAAGTCAGCAGAACACCATCCGCACCATACACGGTGTTGATAGTGCACTGCTTCCCCTTCCTGAGGCGGCGGACGGTGGTCCAGAATCGCTTCGAAGCCGTCCGGAAGTCGTTTTCCATGGCTTCCCCGAACTCTTCCCATGTCCGAGTTTTTGCCTCCGCGACCGCTGAAGCTGCACACCGCTTGGCCCGTCGGTACCTGTCCACTGGCTCCGGAGTCCTATGAGCCAAAAGGACCCGATAGGACTCCTTCTTCAGCTTGACGGCATCCCTCACCGCTGGTGTCCACCAAGGGGTTTTAGGATTGCCGCCACGACAGGCACCAACTACCTTGCGGCCACAGCTCCGATCTGCCGCCTCGACAATAGAGGTGCGGAACATGGTCCACTCGGACTCAATGTCCAGCACCTCCCTCGTGACAGGTTCAAAGTTCTTCCGGAGGTGGGAATTGAAACTTTGTCTGAACTCTGATTAATCACAATTCAACATTATTGGTGTTTAGTCTCTATTAATGTTGTGCTGCAGCTGGGTTGACTACATCAAAAAGTTAATCAGATGACTATTGATTATTTTGTATAAAAGCATGAATAATTCATGCTGTGCAGAATTTTGGATCCGGGATCTGACACATTGTTCCACACTCTCCTACATTCTCAGAAGTATATTTTATTATTCTGCCTTTTTTAAGGGTTTAACCTACTTTGGAGCATTTTAAAAGCATGATAAGCCAGAGTTGAGCACATAATGCTTTTAACCTGACAAAGCTTTCCTTTATCCTCGCATTCTTGTATAACATGCTTTATGCCTATTAACTAAATATACAGTGCTTCACTTTTTTACACATTTTATGTTACAGTCTGAGTCCTATATGGAATACATTCATTTTGTCCTCAAAATTTCACACACAATACCCCGTAAATACAAAGTGGTTGTTTTTTATGTATGCAAATGTATTAAAACTAACCAAAAAAAGACACGTACCTTTGTTCAACACTTAGTTGATGCACATTTGGCAGCAATTCCAGCCTGAAGTCTTTTTGAACATGATGCCACAAGCTTGACACGCCTATCTTTGGGCACTTTCTCTCATTCCTCTTTGCAGCACCTCTCTAGCTCCATCTGGTTGGATGGGAAGGTTTTCATCCAGGATGTCTCTGTGTATTGCTGCATTCATCTTTCCCTCTATCCTGATTAGCCCTGAAAACCATCCCCACAGAATGATGCTGCCACCACCACGCTTAACTGCAGGGGTGGTATTGGTCTAGTTTCCTCCAAACTTTCATGCCAAAGACTTCAACCTTTGTCTCATCAGACCAGAGAATTTAGTTTTTCATGGTCTGAGAGTCTTTCAGGTGCATTTTGGCACTCTTTTTACTAGGAAATAGCTTCCGTCTGGCCATTCCACCATACAGGACTGATTGATGGATTGTCCTTCTGAAAGGTTCTCATCTCTCCACAGAGGAATGCTGTAGCTCTGACAGAGTGACCATGGTCTTGGTCACCTCCCTGACTTGACTAAGATGAATGCAGCAATGTACAGAGACATCCTGGAGGAAAACTAACTGGGAGACTAGTCGGGGTAGAGGGAAAGATAAATGCAGCAATGTACAGAAACATCCTGGATGAAAACCAACAGGGAGACTAGTCAGGATAGAGGGAAAGATAAATGCAGCAATGTACAGAGACATCCTGGATGAAAACCAACTGGGAGACTAGTCAGGATACAGGGAAAGATGAATGCCTCAATGTACAGAGACTTCCTCGATGAAAAACAAGTGGGAGACTAGTCAGGACAAGAGAGAAATATAAATGCAGCAATGTACACAGTCATCCTGGAGGAAAACCAACTGGGAGACTAGTCAGGATAGAGGGAAAGATGAATGCATCAATGTACAGAGACTTCCTCGATGAAAACCAACTGGGAGACTAGTCAGGACAAGAGAGAAAGATGAATGCAGCAATGTACAAAGTCATCCTGGAGGAAAATCAACTGGGAGACTAGTCAGGATAGAGGGAAAGATAAATGCAGCAATGTACAGAGACATCTTGGATGAAAACCAACTGGGAGACTAGACAGGATAGAGGGAAAGATGAATGCATCAATGTACAGAGACTTCCTCGATGAAAACCAACTGGGAGACTAGTCAGGATAGAGGGAAAGATGAATGCCTCAATTTACAGAGACTTCCTCGGTGAAAAACAACTGGGAGACTAGTCAGGACAAGAGAGAAATATAAATGCAGCAATGTACAAAGTCATTCTGGAGGAAAACCAACTGGGAGACTAGTCGGGATAGAGGAAAAGATGAACGCAGCAATGTACAGAGACATCCTGGATGAAAACCAACTGGGAGACCAGTCAGGACAGAGGGAAAGATGAATGCAGCAATGTACAGATATGGGAGACTCGTCAGGATAGAGGGAAATATGAATGCAGCAATGTACAGAGACAACCTGGATGAAAACCAACTGGCAGACTAGTCAGGACAGAGAAAAAGATGAATGCAGCAATGTACAGATATGGGAGACTCGTCAGGATAGAGGGAATATGAATGCAGCAATGTACAGAGACAACCTGGATGAAAACCAACTGGCAGACTAGTCAGGACAGAGAAAAAGATGAATGCAGCAATGTACAGGGACATCCTGGAGGAAAACCAACTAGGAGACCTGTCAGGATAGAGGGAAAGATGAATGCAGCAATGTACAGAGACATCCTGGATGAAAACCAACTGGGAGACTAGTCGCGATAGAGGGAAAGATGAATGCAGAAATGTACAGAGACATCCTGGATGAAAAACCAACTGGGAGACTAGTCGCGATAGAGGGAAAGATGAATGCAGCAATGTACAGAGACATCTTGGAGGAAAACCAACTGGGAGACTAGTCAGGATAGAGGGAAAGATAAATGCAGCAATGTACAGAGACATCTTGGATGAAAACCAACTGGGAGACTAGTCAGGATAGAGGGAAAGATGAATGCAGCAATGTACAGAGACATCTTGGATGAAAACCAACTGGGAGACTACTCAGGATAGAGGGAAAGATGAATGCATCAATGTACAGAGACTTCCTCGATGAAAACCAACTGGGAGACTATTCAGGATAGAGGGAAAGATGAATGCATCAATGTACTGAGACTTCCTCGATGAAAACCAACTGGGAGACTACTCAGGACAAGAGAGAAAGATGAATGCAGCAATGTACAAAGTCATCCTGGAGGAAAACCAACTGGGAGACTAGTCAGGATAGAGGGAAAGATAAATGCAGCAATGTACAGAGACATCTTGGATGAAAACCAACTGGGAGACTAGTCAGGATAGAGGGAAAGATGAATGCATCAATGTACAGAGACTTCCTCGATGAAAACCAACTGGGAGACTAGTCAGGATAGAGGGAAAGATGAATGCCTCAATTTACAGAGACTTCCTCGATGAAAACCAACTGGGAGACTAGTCAGGATAGAGGGAAAGATGAATGCATCAATGTACAGAGACTTCCTCGATGAAAACCAACTGGGAGACTAGTCAGGATAGAGGGAAAGATGAATGCCTCGATTTACAGAGACTTCCTCGATGAAAAACAACTGGGAGACTAGTCAGGACAAGAGAGAAATATAAATGCAGCAATGTACTGAGACATCCTGGAGGAAAACCAACTGGGAGACTAGTCGGGATAGAGGAAAAGATGAACGCAGCAATGTACAGAGACATCCTGGATGATAACCAACTGGGAGACCAGTCAGGACAGAGGGAAAGATGAATGCAGCAATGTACAGATATGGGAGACTCGTCAGGATAGAGGGAAATATGAATGCAGCAATGTACTGAGACATCCTGGAGGAAAACCAACTGGGAGACTAGTCGGGATAGAGGAAAAGATGAACGCAGCAATGTACAGAGACAACCTGGATGAAAACCAACTGGCAGACTAGTCAGGACAGAGAAAAAGATGAATGCAGCAATGTACAGGGACATCCTGGAGGAAAACCAACTAGGAGACCTGTCAGGATAGAGGGAAAGATGAATGCAGCAATGTACAGAGACATCCTGGATGAAAACCAACTGGGAGACTAGTCGCGATAGAGGGAAAGATGAATGCAGAAATGTACAGAGACATCCTGGATGAAAAACCAACTGGGAGACTAGTCGCGATAGAGGGAAAGATGAATGCAGCAATGTACAGAGTCATCCTGGATGATAACCAACTGGGAGACTAGTCAGGATAGAGAGAACGATGAATGCAGCAATGTACAGAGACATCCTGGAGGAAAACCAACTTGGAGACTAGTCAGGATAGAGAGAACGATGAATGCAGAAATGTACAGAGACATCCTGGATGAAAACCAACTGGGAGACTAGTCGCGATAGAGGGAAATATGAATGCAGCAATGTACAGCGACATCCTGGATGAAAACCAACTGGGAGACTAGTCGTGATAGAGGGAAAGATGAATGCAGCAATGTACAGAGACATGCTGGATGAAAACCTTCCCATCCAACCTGATGAAGCTTGAAAGTTGCTGCCAAGAGGAAGGAGAGACAGTGCCCAAAGATAGGTGTGCCAAGTTTGTGTCATCGTGTTCAAAAAGACTTGAGTTGCATCAACTAAGTATTGAGCAAATGCTGTCAATACTTATGTGCATGCCTTTCTTTTAGCCTTAATATATTTAAATAAATAAAAAAAAACAGTTTACATTGTCCTTACGGGGTATTGTGTGTAGAATTTTGAGGACAAAATGAATGTATTCCATTTTGGAATAAGGCTGGAGGATAACAACTTGTGGGATAAGTGGAGTGCTGTGAATACTTTGCGGGAGTCCAACATGTAGTTGTGAACTGTGCTTGGAAGTGTTTTTACTGGGCAGTGCTGGCGAGTCCAAGATGAAGTGCAATGTTTGTTCTGTGCAGTCCCACCAAGGTGCAGTTGCTCCCCCCGCTGGAGGCCGACCTGGCCCAGCAGCTGTCCCGCCTGAAAGTCAGCCGCACGCAGTCCAGCGCCACGTCCTCCACGCCGCAGCTGCGTGTCCACCGCCAGCTCTCCCTCAGGTACCTCCACACAAGTCCCGCTGCGGGGAAATTACCACGACGTGATTTTTTTCCGTCTATATTTTTTTTTGTCTGTAAAAATATTTTTCGTTTTTTTTTTCCCACCTACAATGTGTGATAAAATCTCCATCCGTCTCTTTGCCACACTCGCCAACAACTACCGTTTTCCCCTAAAATGTACAGTGTTTGATAATCCAGTGGATCCAGTGAGTAAAAACCACGGTTTTCCATTAAAAATGATGAACTTATCAATCAATCAATATTTATTTATATAGCCCCAAATCACAAATGTCTCAAAGGTCTGCACAAATCATTACGACTACAACATCCTCGGAAGAACCCACAAAAGGGCAAGGAAAACTCACACCCAGTGGGCAGGGAGAATTCACATCCAGTGGGACGCCAGTGACAATGCTGACTATGAGAAACCTTGGAGAGGACCTCAGATGTGGGCAACCCCCCCCCCTCTAGGGGACCGAAAGCAATGGATGTGGAGCGGGTCTAACATGATACTGTGAAAGTTCAATCCATAGTGGCTCCAAGACAGCAGCGAAAGTCCCGTCCACAGGAGACCATCTCAAGCGGATCAGCAGCGTAGAGACGTCCCCAACCGATACAGGCGAGCGGTCCATCCTGGGTCTCGACTCTGGACAGCCAGTACTTCATCCATGGTCATCGGACCGGACCCCCTCCACAAGGGAGGGGGGGGACATAGGAGAAAGAAAAGAAGCGGCAGATCAACTGGTCTAAAAAGGAGGTCTATTTAAAGGCTTATAAATGGAAGCGACGTGGCTTAACTACAAAGTAGCTATTTTTCGTAGCTTAGCTGTCTTTAGCATAAACATTTTATAAGGAGACGCATCATTGGCTGCTGTGACGCGAGAAATTGGTAATGAAGAAATTGTACGTGTGTATATGTATATATGTGTGTACGTGTGTGTGTATATATGTGTGTGTGTATGTATGTATATATTAGGGATGCACCGATTAATCGGTAACTGAATATATTCGGCCGAATATGGCAAAAAAAGCCACATTCGGCCTTCGGTGGAATGAGTTAAAAAGAAGGCCGAATAGTGGCGTGTGACGCAATTTTTTGACGCGGTGACGCAATCAACCAACGTGCAGTGACGTTGGGATATGTTGTGTACCTGTATAAGTGTATGAGGTTACATGCACACACTTATTGAGATTTAGTGGGGCCTCTGTTTACATTATTAGCCTGTTGTGTTGTGTACCTGTATAAGTGTATGAGGTTACATGCACACACTTATTGAGATTTACTTGAGCCTTCTGTTTACATTATTAGTCTGTTGTGTAGGCTACCTGTATAAGTGTATGAGGTTACAAGCACACACTTATTGAGATTTAGTGGGGCCTCTGTTTACATTATTAGCCTGTTGTGTAGGCTACCTGTATAAGTGTATGAGGTTACATGCACACACTTATTGAGATTTACTTGAGCCTTCTGTTTACATTATTAGCCTGTTGTGTAGGCTACCTGTATAAGTGTATGAGGTTACAAGCACACACTTATTGAGATTTACTTGAGCCTTCTGTTTACATTATTAGCCTGTTGTGTAGGCTACCTGTATAAGTGTATGAGGTTACAAGCACACACTTATTGAGATTTACATTATTAGCATATCTACTGTGGCTAAGCAGACTTTTGCCAAAAGGACAATAATTCACAACTCTCTCCTTTGAGTCACACATTAAAAGCGTTACTAAAACGGCCTTCTTTCATCTCCGTAACATCGCTAAAATTCGCTCCATTCTGTCCACTAAAGACGCTGAGATCATTATCCATGCGTTTGTTACGTCTCGCCTCGACTACTGTAACGTATTATTTTGGGGTCTCCCCATGTCTAGCATTAAAAGATTACAGTTGGTACAAAATGCGGCTGCTAGACTTTTGACAAGAACAAGAAAGTTTGATCACATTACGCCTGTACTGTATATACCTTTATATACATATATACATACATATATACCTGTACTGTATATACCTTTATATACATATATACATACATATATACCTGTACTGTATATACCTTTATATACATATATACATACATATATACCTATACTGTATATACCTTTATATACATATATACATACATATATACCTATACTGTATATACCTATATATACATACATATATACCTATACTGTATATGCCTTTATATACATATATACATACATATATACCTATACTGTATATACCTTTATATACATATATACATACATATATACCTATACTGGCTCACCTGCACTGGCTTCCTGTGCACTTAAGATGTGACTTTAAGGTTTTACTACTTACGTATAAAATACTACACGGTCTAGCTCCATCTTATCTTGCCGATTGTATTGTACCATATGTCCCGGCAAGAAATCTGCGTTCAAAGGACTCCGGCTTATTAGTGATTCCCAAAGCCCAAAAAAAGTCTGCGAGCTATAGAGCGTTTTCCGTTCGGGCTCCAGTACTCTGGAATGCTCTCCCGGTAACAGTTCGAGATGCTACCTCAGTAGAAGCATTTAAGTCTCACCTTAAAACTCATTTGTATACTCTAGCCTTTAAATAGACTCCCTTTTTAGACCAGTTGATCTGCCGTTTCTTTTCTTTTTCTTCTATGTCCCACTCTCCCTTGTGGAGGGGGTCCGGTCCGATCCGGTGGCCATGTACTGCTCGCCTGTGTATCAGCTGGGGACATCTCTGCGCTGCTGGTCCGCCTCCGCTTGGGATGGTTTCCTGCTGGCTCCGCTGTGAACGGGACTCTCGCTGCTGTGTTGGATCCGCTTTGGACTGGACTCTCGCGACTGTGTTGGATCCATTATGGATTGAACTTTCACAGTATCATGTTAGATCCGCTCGACATCCATTGCTTTCCTCCTCTCTAAGGTTCTCATAGTCATTATTGTCACCGATGTCCCACTGGGTGTGAGTTTTCCTTGCCCTTATGTGGGCCTACCAAGGATGTCGTAGTGGTTTGTGCAGCCCTTTGAGACACTAGTGATTTAGGGCTATATAAGTAAACATTGATTGATTGATTGATTTGTTGTGGGTTTATATATATATATATATATATATATATATATATATATATATATATATATATTGAGGGATGAGAGGGAAGCTGACACTACTATATCGTGTGTGTCCCTTTTTCGGCGGATTTTTCCGCTAGTGCAGGTCATTTTTTCAACTTGTAATGTAGTAATTTTGTGGGTTTATTAAAATTTGCTTTATATAGGGACGGCGTGGCGCTGTGGGAGAGTGGCCGTGCGCAACCCGAGGGTCCCTGGTTCAATCCCCACCTAGTACCAACCTCGTCACGTCCGTTGTGTCCTGAACAAGACACTTCACCCTTGCTCCTGATGGGTGCTGGTTAGCGCCTTGCATGGCAGCTCCCTCCATCAGTGTGTGAATGTGTGTGTGAATGGGTAAATGTGGAAGTAGTGTCAAAGCGCTTTGTGTACCTTGAAGGTAGAAAAGCGCTATACAAGTACAACCCATTTATATATATATATATAGTTTTGTACTCAATCAGAAACATCAGGCAGCTAAAATGTGCCCACCGTGGTTAAGTGTCAGGGGAGTTTTACATTTACAGTTTTACATCCCATCATACTTTGTAATGTATTCAGATGGGTGTAATTTACAATTTTTTTGGAGTGAGCAGGTTGTGTAATGTGAGCCCATGTGTGTCATTGAGCTGAATTACTCACATTGTCCACTAGATGGCAGCAAATGTGTGGCATTCACTCGTAGTGAAGATTAATTTAAAAAACCACTCCTGATGTCATGCTTTGTCTGGAGAGTTTGGACACCCCCTGATTTAAAGTGTTTCCATACCAATATGTTTGTACCGGTACCAAAATGTATTTTGATACTTTTCAATACTTCTCTAAATAAAGGGGACCACAAAAATGTCATTATTGGCTTTATTTGAACACAAAATGTTAGTGTACATGAAACATATGTTTATTGTTGTCATTTAGTCCTTAAATAAAATAGTGAACATACTAGACAACTTCTGTCCAGGGTGTACACTGCCTTCCGCCCGAATGCAGCTGATATAGGCTTCAGCGACCCCAAAAGGGACAAGCGGTAGAAAATGAATGAACTGGACAACTTGTCTTTTAGTAGTAAGTAAACAAACAAAGACTCCTAATTAGTATGCAGTAACATATTGTGTCCTTTATACACCTATTATTTTGTCAACTTTAAGAAGGACAAACTGTAAAAAATTATTATTAATCTACTTGTTCATTTACTGTTAATATCTGCTTATTTTCCGTTTCAACATGTTCTATCTACACTTCTGTTAAAATGTAATAATCACTTATTCTTCTCTTCTTTGATACTCAACATTAGTTCTGGGTGATACCCCACATTTAGGTATCGATCCGATACCAAGTAGTTCCAGGAATACACATTGGTCATATTCAAAGTCCAGGGACATATTTCCTGACTTTATAAACATAACATGACATTTTTTTAAACGAAAAAAGATTTAGTGACGATAAAAAATATCAATATAATCATAGTAATATCGACTTGATACGCTCTTGTACTTGGTATCATTACAGTGGATGCCAGGTGTAGATCCATTAGTGGTGTTTGTTGACATTGTGACACCGGGTGAGCTATTGTATCCTCCTACAGTGTGTCGTGGAGCATGTTTAGCTATTCCTTGTCCTCCAGTGATAAAGATACTTCTAAGAAACGTACTTTATTTGTCGCCATGGAGGCGAGGATTAGTGATTTAGAAGTAGCTACAACACTGCAGATATTAGCTCTTCCTGAGGGTGTTTCAGTGTTATAACTTCACCTTTATCTCTACTTTTTACAGCACAATGCGTCCATTCTCCCTTTTCTGTCTACACACTGTCTCTGCTTGTAAGTACTCTGTGTGTGTGCGCTGCCAAACATGCTCCTCTGCTCGTAAAACCAGCAATGTCATGACTGTAAAATAAAAATAATGGGGAACCGGTTCCTTTCAAACAGAGTATAGTACCGTTTTGGACTCATTAGTACTTGGATACTATCCTAGTACCAGTATACCGTCGCGCTCGTTTTTTTGCCAGGATCTTGTACTAATGACCTCTATTTTACTGTTCCAACCTTTGAGCAAAGTCTTCATCTCCTCAACGGGGTTGAGGTCTAGACTCTGGCGTGCGGGAATGATCTTAATCTGGTTCTGGTGTTAATGTGCGCAGGATGTCCAACGAGTCCCCGCTCCTGATGGACCAGGAGCGTGGTCGCACCAGAGGTCCCAGGCGGCGACTGATCGAAGACAACACAACCCCGGCGGACGCTCCTCCCCTCCTGTTCAGTCGCGTAAACGACGCTTGGTCCGAGGACAGCAACTCCGAGCGCTCGTTTGCGTCCTACACCAGCTCGCCCACCGCACCCAGACACTACCACGCCGGGTTCTACCACAGTCCCAGGCTCCGGGGCCTCCAGGTGTACCAAAACGAGGACGTGGTCTACCCGCCGTACGTGGACACGCCGTGGTCCTACCGCACCCGGCGGGCTCCCGGTCCGCCCGACGGCTACGAGTGCCGCTACCAAGAGGCCCCCGCGGCCCCGCAGAGAGCGCAGTGGCGTCTGGCTCCTGCCGGCGGACACTCGCCACAGTGGGATCCCCCGCAGCAGGTGGTCAGCGAGCAGCTGAAGTCCTGGCACCGGCGCAGTCAGCTCAAAGGACCCAGGTCGAGGTCGCTTGACAGGCAGGGAGCGGTCAGGGTGAAAAACACGGCGGCTCGGGAGCCGCCCCGGAACCAGAATCCAAGGTACCACGAGCAGGTAGGTAGACCTTCACCCACCATGTCTTCATAGGATCCCCAATTCTTGAAAGTACTTTGATTTTATTGCTCAGCGTTCACTTATATGACACAATCCAAACAACCTTCCCTAGTCATGGTGCAAAAACTAATCTTGAATACTTGGCCATCTTTGAATGCCATACATTTGCTGCCATCTTGTGGACAATGTGAGTAATTCAAATCAATTACTTTTGAAAATACTTTGATTTCATAGTTTAACGTTTACTTATATGACACAATCCAAACAACCTTCCCTAGTCATGGTGCAAAAACTAATCTTGAATACTAGGCCATCTTTGAATGCCACATATTTGCTGCCATCTTGTGGATAATGTAAGTAATTCAAATCAATGACCTTTCAAAATACTTTGATTTCATAGCTCAGCATTCACTTATTTAGACACAATCCAAACAACCTTCCCTAGTCATGGTGCAAAAACTAATCTTGAATACTAGGCCATCTTTGAATGTCATACATTTGCTGCCATCTAGTGGACAATGTGAGTAATTTAAAGCAATGACCTTTGAAAATACTTTGATTTCATAGCTCAGCATTCACTTATTTAGACACAATCAACACAACCTTCCCTAGTCATGGTGCAGAAACTAATCTTGAATACTAGGCCATCTTTGAATGCCACATATTTGCTGCCATCTTGTGGATAATGTGAGTAATTCAAATCAATGACCTTTGAAAATACTTTGATTTCATAGTTTAGCGTTTACTTATATGACACAATCCAAACAACCTTCCCTAGTCATGGTGCAAAAACTAATCTTGAATACTAGGCCATTTTTTAATGCCACATATTTGCTGCCATCTTGTGGACAATGTGAGTAATTCAAATCAATGACCTTTGAAAATACTTTGATTTCATAGTTTAGCGTTTACTTATATGGCACAATCCAAACAACCTTCCCTAGTCATGGTGCAAAAACTAATCTTGAATACTTGGCCATCTTTGAATGCCACACATTTGCTGCCATCTCGTGGACAATGACAGTAATTCAAAGCAATGACCTTTGAAAATACTTTGATTTCATAGCTCAGCATTCACTTATTTAGACACAATCCAAACAACCTTCCCTTGTCATGGTGCAAAAACTAATCTTGAATACTAGGCCATTTTTTAATGCAACACATTTGCTGCCATCTTGTGGACAATGTGAGTAATTCAAATCAATGACCTTTGAAAATACTTTGATTTCATAGTTTAGCGTTTACTTATATGACACAATCCAAACAACCTTCCCTAGTCATGGTGCAAAAAGTAATCTTGAATACTAGGCCATCTTTGAATGCCATACATTTGCTGCCATCTAGTGGACAGTGTGAGTAATTCAAATCAATGACCTTTGAAAATACTTTGATTTCATAGTTCAGCATTCACTTATTTAGACACAATCCAAACAACCTTCCCTTGTCATGGTGCAAAAACTAATCTTGAATACTAGGCCATTTTTTAATTCCACACATTTGCTGCGATCTTGTGGACAATGTGAGTAATTCAAAGCAATGACCTTTGAAAATACTTTGATTTCATAGCTCAGCATTCACTTATTTAGACACAATCCAAACAACATTCCCTAGTCATGGTGAAAAAACTAATATTTGTATGTCAGCAGGTCATCCAAAGAAGAGATCTTCAGATATCTGCCGACGACTCTCAAGGACCCTGGCTGGTGGACCATAGCACTCACTATGTGAGCCAAGTGTGAAACCTGGACTCCTCTCAGGATCCAACTGGATTACCTGCCAACAAATCACTTTGGAATTCAAGGCCAGAAGAAATTTTTGGCAGATTTCTCGTGCCCTTGAGGAAACTAATCAACTGAAGAGTTGAGTAAGCACAACTCACGTCTGTGGGGGGGATATACCAGACTTTCGGGGCTATAGTGCGCACATTTTTAAAGAAATAAATATTTTTACACAGGACTGAAAACCACAGATGTTTTGTAAATGTTTATTTACACACCTTTAATTGTTTACAAAAGGCAGTAAAACGGCTGATCAAACAAAACACAAGTCATCGTCATGGCCCCGAATTAGCTCTCCAGTCAGCTAAACAGACTCAATAACGTCTAAATTGTCCAGAAAAGATAGCCCATAGTAGGGTATTTTCCGGACTATAAAGCGCACCGATATTCAAGCCACACCCACTAGATTTTTGGAAAATTTAAGCCGCATCGGACTATAAATCCAAGATAAGTACTTTGTGAAGAAATATTCTGTAAATGTTTATTTACACACTTTAATTGTTCCCAAACGGTGTCTGTGACAAGGCAGTAAAACGGCTGATCAAACAAAACAGAAGTCACCGTCATGGACCCTCTAGCTGCAGAAGCTAGAGGGTAATAACGTCTAAATCGTCCAGAAAAGATAGCCCATAGTAGCGTATTTTCCGGACTATAAAGCGCACTGATATTCAAGCCACACCCACTAGATTTTTTGAAAATAAAATGTTTCCATATATAAGCCGCATCGGACTATAAGTCCAAGATGTATACTTTGTGAATAAATATTTAGTAAATGTTTATTTAAACACTTTAATTCTTTCCAAACGGTGTCTGTAACAAGGCAGTAAAACGGGTGATCAAACAAAACAGAAGTCACCGTCATGGACCCTCTAGCTGCGGAAGCTAGCTCTCCAGTCAGCTAAAGAGACTCAATAACTTCTAAATCGTCCAGAAAAGATAGCCCATAGTAGCGTATTTTCCGGACTATAGAGCGCATCGATATTTAAGCCACACCCACTAAATTTTTTTGAAAATAAAACGTTTCCATATATTAGCCGCACCGGACTATAAGTCGCATATATTTACATTGGCAAGTGTGTTATTTAGACAGAAATATTCTGTAAATGTTTAATTACACACCTTAATTGTTTCCAAACGGTGTCTGTGACAAGGCAGTAAAACGGCTGATCAAACAAAACAGAAGTCACCGTCATGGACCCTGTAGCTATGCAAGCTAGCTCTCCAGTCAGCTAAACAGACTCAATAATGTCGAAATCGTCCAGAAAAGATAGCCCATAGTGGCGTATTTTCTGGACGATAGAGCGCGCCGATATCTAAGCCAGACCCATTAAATTTTTTGAAAATAAAATGTTTCCATATATGAGCCGCACCGCAGATATATATATTGTGAAATGAGTAATTTACACAGAAATATTTTTGTAAAGGTTTATTTACACACCTTCATTGTTTCCAAACGGTGTCTGTGACAAGGCAGTAAAATGGCTGATCAAACAAAACAGAAGTCACCGTCATGGACCCTCTAGCACAATACCTCCACGGTGACTTTTTGGTGGATTTACTGAGGAATTTGTGAAAATGAAACCATTCTAAGTTAATAATACTAACACAGACACTTGTAAACGTGTTAGCATATTAGCTAAGGCTAACGACACTGGCGTGATTACATTACGATAGAACGTACGAATGAAAACTCTCCTACAGACATCACAGCTGGGACACTTTAGTAAGTCGGAATTGTTTTAGTTATATTGTAAAAGCTAAAAATGCTGATGAATGAAGAACTTTTACGAGTAGAAACGCTATGGACGCCTGCAGGCAGCCAACTGGTCCCCAAAACGTCGGCACAGCGCCAACAGTTACACAATATTTGTTGAACACAAAACATTATCAGCAATCCATCAAAGTTTATTTATGTAGCCCTTAATCACGAGTGTCTCAAAGGGCTGTCAAAGCCACAACGACATCAGGGCAAGGAAAAACTCAACCCAATGGGAAAATGAGAGTCCAGTCCATAGTGGATCTAACATAATAGTGTGACAGTCCAGTCCATAGTGGATCTAACATAATAGTGAAAGTCCAGTCCATAGTGGATCTAACATAATAGTGTGATAGTCCAGTCCATAGTGGATCTAACATAATAGTGAGAGTCCAGTCCATAGTGGATCTAACATAATAGTGAGAGTCCAGTCCATAGTGGATCTAACATAATAGTGAGAGTCCAGTCCTTAGTGGATCTAACATAATAGTGACAGTCCAGTCCATAGTGGATCCAACATAATAGTGTGATAGTCCAGTCCATAGTGGATCTAACATAATAGTGAAAGTCCAGTCCATAGTGGATCTAACTTAATAGTGAGAGTCCAGTCCATAGTGGATCTAACATAATAGTGAGAGTCCAGTCCATAGTGGATCTAACATAATAGTGAGAGTCCAGTCCATAGTGGATCTAACATAATAGTGAGAGTCCAGTCCATAGTGGATCTAACATAATAGTGAGAGTCCAGTCCATAGTGGATCTAACATAATAGTGAGAGTCCAGTCCATAGTGGATCTAACATAATAGTGAGAGTCCAGTCCATAGTGGATCCAACATAATAGTGAGAGTCCAGTCCTTAGTGGATCTAACATAATAGTGAGAGTCCAGTCTATAGTGGATCTAACATAATAGTGAGAGTCCAGTCCTTAGTGGATCTAACATAATATTGAGAGTCCAGTCCATAGTGGATCTAACATAATAGTGAGAGTCCAGTCCATAGTGGATCTAACATAATAGTGTGACAGTCCAGTCCATAGTGGATCTAACATAATAGTGAGAGTCCAGTCCATAGTGGATCTAACATAATAGTGTGACAGTCCAGTCCATAGTGGAGCTAACATAATAGTGAAAGTCCAGTCCATAGTGGATCTAACATAATAGTGTGATAGTCCAGTCCATAGTGGATCTAACATAATAGTGAAAGTCCAGTCCATAGTGGATCTAACATAATAGTGAAAGTCCAGTCCATAGTGGATCTAACATAATAGTGAAAGTCCAGTCCATAGTGGATCTAACATAATAGTGAGAGTCCAGTCCATAGTGGATCTAACATAATAGTGAAAGTCCAGTCCATAGTGGATCTAACATAATAGTGAAAGTCCAGTCCATAGTGGATCTAACATAATAGTGTGATAGTCCAGTCCATAGTGGATCTAACATAATAGTGAGAGTCCAGTCCATAGTGGATCTAACATAATAGTGAGAGTCCAGTCCATAGTGGATCTAACATAATAGTGAGAGTCCAGTCCTTAGTGGATCTAACATAATAGTGACAGTCCAGTCCATAGTGGATCCAACATAATAGTGTGATAGTCCAGTCCATAGTGGATCTAACATAATAGTGAGAGTCCAGTCCATAGTGGATCTAACATAATAGTGAGAGTCCAGTCCATAGTGGATCTAACTTAATAGTGAGAGTCCAGTCCATAGTGGATCTAACATAATAGTGAGAGTCCAGTCCATAGTGGATCTAACATAATAGTGAGAGTCCAGTCCATAGTGGATCTAACATAATAGTGAGAGTCCAGTCCATAGTGGATCTAACATAATAGTGAGAGTCCAGTCCATAGTGGATCTAACATAATAGTGAGAGTCCAGTCCATAGTGGATCTAACATAATAGTGAGAGTCCAGTCCATAGTGGATCCAACATAATAGTGAGAGTCCAGTCCTTAGTGGATCTAACATAATAGTGAGAGTCCAGTCTATAGTGGATCTAACATAATAGTGAGAGTCCAGTCCTTAGTGGATCTAACATAATATTGAGAGAGTCAAGTCCATAGTGGATCTAACATAATAGTGAGAGTCCAGTCTATAGTGGATCTAACATAATAGTGAGAGTCCAGTCTATAGTGGATCTAACATAATAGTGAGAGTCCAGTCCTTAGTGGATCTAACATAATAGTGACAGTACAGTCCATAGTGGAGCTAACATAATAGTAAAAGAGTCCAGTCCATACTGGATCTAGTTAATAATGTGATAGTCCAGTCCATAGTGGATCTAGTCAATGATGTGATTGTCCAGTCCATAGTGGATCCAGTTAATAATGTGATAGTCCAGTCCATAGTCCTGTCCATAGTGGATCGAGTTAATAATGTGATAGTCCAGTCCATAGTGGATCTAGTTAATAATGTGATTGTCCAGTCCATAGTGGATCTAGTTAATAATGTGATAGTCCAGTCCATAGTGGATCTAGTGATAATGTGATAGTCCAGTCCATAGTGGATCTAGTGATAATGTGATAGTCCAGTAAATAGTGGGGCCACCAGGGGTCTACTTGAATGTAGTCAAGTCAGCAGCGCAGAGATGTCGTCGTTCATGGTCGTCGGCCAAGAAAAATCCATAAAATAGCCGCATAGTTCTGTAAGCCGCAGGGTTCAAGGCGTGTGGGGAAAAAAGTAGCGGCTTATAGTCCGGAAAAGAAGGTAAAACTGGTCGGATTTTCTTGCGTTACGTGTCACAAACTTCACAGGAAAATGAACTGAAAATGATTGACTGCAATAAAACTCTTTTGGTGGCCATCCAGCAGTTCTGCTTGAACTTGTTGACCACTTCTCTTCACAAAACTGGTGCAATTCAGATAAATGTGTGGCTTTTCTGACATGGACTTGTTTCTTCAGCATTGTCCACACGTTTTAAGTCAGCACTTTGGGAAGGCCGTTATAAAACCTTCATTCTAGTCTCAGTCGACGGTCCCCTGAACGCATCAGTAGACGGTCCCCTGCACGCCTCACTGGATGGTCCCCTGAACGCCTCACTAGCCGGTCCCCTGAACACCTCACTAGGCGGTCCCCTGAACGCCTCACTAGGCGGTCCCCTGAACGCCTAACTGGATGGTCCCCTGAACGCCTCACTAGGCGGTCCCCTGAACGCCTAACTGGACGGTCCCCTGAACGCCTCACTAGCCGGTCCCCTGAACGCCTCACTAGGCGGTCCCCTGAACGCCTAACTGGATGGTCCCCTGAACGCCTCACTAGGCGGTCCCCTGAACGCCTCACGAGACAATCCCCTGAACGTCTCACGAGACGGCCCCCTGAACGCCTCACGAGACAATCCCCTGAACGCCTCACTAGGCGGTCCCCTGAACGCCTCACGAGACGGCCACCTGAACGCCTCACGAGACAATCCGCTGCACGCCTCACTGGATGGTCCCCTGAACGCCTCACTAGGCGGTCCCCTGAACGCCTCACTAGGCGGTCCCCTGAACGCCTCACTAGGCGGTCCCCTGAACGCCTCACTGGATGGTCCCCTGAACGCCTCACTGGATGGTCCCCTGAAGGCCTCACTAGGCGGTCCCCTGAACGCCTCACTAGGCGGTCCCCTGAACACATCAGTAGACGGTCCCCTGAACGCCTCATGAGACGGCCCCCTGAACGTCTCACAAGACAATCCCCTGAACGTCTCACGAGACGGCCCCCTGAACGCCTCACGAGGCAATCCCCTGCACGCCTCACTAGGCGGTCCCCTGAACGTCTCACAAGACAATCCACTGAACGTCTCACGAGACAATCCACTGAACCGTCTCATGAGACATTCCCCTGAACGCCTCACTAGGCGGTCCACTGAACGCCTCACAAGGAGGTCCCCTGAACGCCTCACAAGGCGGTCCCCTGAACGCCTCACAAGGCGGTCCCCCGAACGCCTCAGTAGGTGGTCCACTGAACACCTCACGAGACGGTCCCCTGAACACCTCACGAGACGGTCCCCTGAACGCCTCAGTAGATGGTCCCCTGAACACCTCACTGGGCGGTCCCCTGAACGCCTCAGTAGACGGTCCCCTTAACGCCTCACTAGACAATCCCCTGAACGCCTCACTAGACAATCCCCTGAACGCATCAGTAGACGGTCCCCTGAACGCCTCACCAGACGGTCCCCTGAACGCCTCACCAGACAATCCTCTGAACGCCTCACTAGACGGTCCCCTAAACGCCTCACTAGACGGTCCCCTGAATGCCTGACGAGACGGTCCCCTGAACGCCTCACCAGACGGTCCCCTGAACGCCTCACCAGACAATCCCCTGAACGCCTCACTAGACGGTCCCCTAAACGCCTCACTAGACGGTCCCCTGAATGCCTGACGAGACGGTCCCCTAAACGCCTCACTAGACGGTCCCCTAAACGCCTGACGAGACGGTCCCCTAAACGCCTCACTAGACGGTCCCCTAAACGCCTGACGAGACGGTCCCCTGAACGCCTGACTAGACGGTCCCCTGAACGCCTGACGAGACGGTCCCCTGAACGCCTCACTAGACGGTCCCCTGAACGCCTCACCAGACGGTCCCCTGAACGCCTGACGAGACGGTCCCCTGAACGCCTCACTAGACGGTCCCCTAAACGCCTGACGAGACAGTCCCCTGAACGCCTCACCAGTAGTGCAATGTGTACTTGCCTCCAGTCCAGGACGTGTTCTTATTCTCACGTACTTACTTAGTTAAAAAAGACCACCCGGCACACCAGAAAAAAAAGACTTGGCAGCCGCGCACGTCCGACTTGCGAGAGCCGACACCAGAACGCCGACAAACGTGCGCCACACAAATCCAAATAGACCTTTTATTTATCTGTTAACTTCTTGTGACTGGTGACTATCAGGACTGGAGTGGGACTTGAAAATGTGTGCAGGTGAATAGTGAGCACATGAAGGACAAAATCATCCTTCCTTATCTGCCCTTTTACTGTCTTTTATTTGTTTGTAATTTAAGGACTTTTAGGTAGAAAATAGAGCAGCTGTTGTAATTTCATGACAATGTTTACCTGGGGAATAAAGACTTTTGCGTAAGGCTTGGCTTTATTTTGAAAGTTTGCCTTAACGACTTGTGTCACAACATGTGTGACTTGAATGATGACAAAAGATATTTGTCTAAATATTTCCTTTTTTTGCAAATCACTGCACAGAATAAACAGAACCTGCTGACTCGGGGACAAAAAAAAGTGGTTGATTGCAGGGAGAATGTATTATTATTTAACACCTGCACTTTTAATTTACAAACATGAAGTAAGTTTTGAGGTGTTTTCACGTGAAAGGAGAGAACATTTACTGTGTTTGTGTGGGAAAATACACCAGAAAACTGACTTTACTTGCAATTTCTTATTCAAAAATGTGATATTTACAGCTGTGTATTTTTTTTTAAATCAGATACAAGTCCTTCAAAGAGTTTCAAACTATGAATTATTCAAAAATTATTAATTTTAGCAAAAAAAAACTTTGTGTATTTTTTAAATGAGAATTATACATTTTAGCAAAAAAATAACTTATTTTTTAAAAAAACATACAAGTCCCTTAAAAAGTTGCAAACTATTATTCGAAAATTATTACCAATAATTTTAGCAAAAAATAACTATTTTAGTGTATTTTTAAAATCAGATAAAAGTCCCTCAAAGAGTTGCACACTTAATTATTTAAAATTTTTAATTTTAGCAAAAAAATAGCTGTTAGAGTATTTTTTTTATCAGACACAAGTCCTCAGTACACAGTCCCCTGAACATCTCACTAGGCGGTCCCCTGAACGCCTCACTAGACGGTGCCCTGAACGCCTCACGGGATGGTCCCCTGAACGCCTCACTAGACGGTCCCCTGAACGCCTCACTAGACAGTGCCCTGAACTTCATGGGATGGTCCCCTGAACGCCTCACAGGACGGTCCACTGTACACCTCACTAGACGGTCCCCTGAACGCCTCACTAGACGGTCCCCTGAACGCCTCACTAGACGGTGCCCTGAACTTCATGGGATGGTCCCCTGAACGCCTCACAGGATGGTCCACTGTACACCTCACTAGACGGTCCCCTGAACGCCTCACTAGACGGTCCCCTGAACTCCTCATGGGACGGTCCCCTGAACGCCTCACTAGACGCTCCCCTGAACGCCTCACTGGACGGTCCCCTGAACGCCTCACCGTACGAAAAATCATTTTTGGGGGAATTTTTATTTTTTTTCAGATGTGTAAACATTTCCCCCCCAAAAAGTTGTCCCCCATGTCACTTTAAGGGCTCTGTAAAAACGATTTTAAAAGAGAATATTTTAATTGGTTCAAATTGTTTGTAGAGAGAAATTTTAAGAGATGGAGTTTTTTTTTGGAGCGGTATGGCTCGGTTGGTAGAGCGGCCATCCATGCCAGCAACTTGAGGGTTCCAGGTTTGATCCCAGCTTCCGCCATCCTTGGGCAAGACACTTTACCCACCTGCTCTCAGGGACATCCACACTGGTTTAAATGTAACGTAAATATTGGGTTTCGCTATGTAAAAGTGCTTTGAGTCACAAGAGAAAAGCGCTACATAAATATAATTCACTTCCTTTTAAGCAATTATGTGCAACATGATTCCTGAATTAAAAACAAAATGTGGTAAGTATTAAGATTGTAATTGCTCCAAAGCGTCCACATTCTTCAACCAGTCATGAGCAACTTGATTAAAAATACCCACAACTCATATTTTGTGCAACACCAATAAAAATAAAAATAATAATTAGTGCTTGTTTTATAAATACTATTTTTGTGAACCCAACAACGAGATCCGGAAGACGCGCTTTTATTTTGAAAGCACGGGATGAAGTTCACGGAAGCAATTACAACTTCCGGAACGGATTGTGTTTTGTTTTTTTCGATGAATAATTCACCTTCCTGCTTAGAAGACTACCTTGTCAGGTAAGTTGTGTCGGTAGAACGGAGTCAAATGTTGTAACATATTTGTGTGAGAAGCGTTAGAAGCCTCTGCTAGTCTTCGCCGTTCGCCAGTTATTCGCCCAAACCGTGTCGCCCGCTTGCCAGCTCAGAGCTAGCTCGGAGGTAACGTTGTTAGCATAGACGATCTTTGCCGACACTTCCTCGCCCTTTAGAGCCACACATCGCAACTAAAGCCCGCTGGAGGTGACTTTAAAGCCCGTCTGGCTGTTGTGTTGGGCTTTGTGCTGCCCGTCTGGCGCTCTGCGAAGTCACATCCGCTCCGGCTAAGCTGATTGTCATCTGGGATGTCTTTATTCAGCAGGCTCGTTCGACAGTTGTTGGAAATATCTTCATTAAGACCACCCACGGTCCTTTGTACCCCAAGTATTAACATCGCCGGGTGGATTCACGGCCAAACATTTCCCTTCATCAATTTCGGAATAATCAACCAACTGTTTTTGGACACCTGAACGTCTCACTAGACGGTCCCTTGAACGTCTCACTAGACGGTCCCTTGAACGTCTCACTAGACGGTCCCTTGAACGTCTCACTAGACGGTCCCTTGAACGTCTCACTAGACGGTCCCTTGAACGTCTCACTAGACGGTCCCTTGAACGTCTCACTAGACGGTCCCTTGAACGTCTCACTAGACGGTCCCTTGAACGTCTCACTAGACGGTCCCTTGAACGTCTCACTAGACGGTCCCTTGAACGTCTCACTAGACGGTCCCTTGAACGTCTCACTAGACGGTCCCTTGAACGTCTCACTAGACGGTCCCCTGAACGTCTCACTAGACGGTCTCCTGAACGTCTCACTAAAAAGTCTCCTGAACGTCTCACTAAAAAGTCCCCTGAACGTCTCACTAAAAAGTCCCCTAAACGTCTCACTAAAAAGTCCCCTGAACGTCTCACTAAAAAGTCTCCTGAACGTCTCACTAGACGGTCTCCTGAACGTCTCACTACAGAGTCCCCTGAACGTCTCACTAAAAAGTCTCCTGAACGTCTCACTAAAAAGTCTCCTGAAAATCTCACTAGACGGTCCCTTGAACGTCTCACTAGACGGTCCCTTGAACGTCTCACTAGACGGTCCCTTGAACGTCTCACTAGACGGTCCCTTGAACGTCTCACTAGACGGTCCCCTGAACGTCTCACTAAAAAGTCTCCAGAACGTCTCACTAGACGGTCTCCTGAACGTCTCACTACAGAGTCCCCTGAACGTCTCACTAAAAAGTCTCCTGAACGTCTCACTAAAAAGTCTCCTGAAAATCTCACTAGACGGTCCCTTGAACGTCTCACTAGACGGTCCCTTGAACGTCTCACTAGACGGTCCCCTGAACGTCTCACTAGACGGTCCCCTGAACGTCTCACTAGACGGTCCCCTGAACGTCTCACTAGATGGTCCCCTGAACGTCTCACTAGACGGTCCCCTGAACGTCTCACTAGACGGTCCCCTGAACGTCTCACTAGACGGTCCCCTGAACGTCTCACTAGACGGTCCCCTGAACGTCTCACTAGACGGTCCCCTGAACGTCTCACTAGACGGTCCCCTGAACGTCTCACTAGACGGTCCCCTGAACGTCTCACTAGACGGTCCCCTGAACGTCTCACTAGACGGTCCCCTGAACGTCTCACTAAAAAGTCTCCTGAACGTCTCACTAGAGAGTCCCCTGAACGTTTCAGTAGACTGTGTCCTCAACGTTTCACTAAACGGTCCCTTGAACGTCTCACTAGACGGTCCCCTGAACATCTCACTAGACGGTCCCCTGAACATCTCACTAAAAAGTCTCCTGAACGTCTCACTAGAGAGTCCCCTGAACGTCTCACTAGAGAGTCCCCTGAACGTCTCACTAGAGAGTCCCCTGAACGTCTCACTGGAGGGTCCCCTGAACGTTTCAGTAGACGGTGTCCTCAACGTCTCAGTAGACGGTGTCCTCAACGTCTCACTAGACAGTCCCTTGAACGTCTCACTAGACAGTCCCGTGAACATCTCACTAAAAAGTCTCCTGAACGTCTCACTATACAATCCCCTGAACGTCTCACTATACAATCCCCTGAACGTCTCACTATACAATCCCCTGAACGTCTCACTGGACAGTCCCCTGAACGTTTCAGTAAACTGTGTCCTCAACGTCTCACTAGACGGTCCCTTGAACGTCTCACTAGACAGTCCCCTGAACATCTCACTAAAAAGTCTCCTGAACGTCTCACTATACAATCCAATGAACGTCTCACTGGACAGTCCCCTGAACGTCTCACTAGAGAGTCCCCTGAACGTCTCACTAGAGAGTCCCCTGAACGTCTCACTGGACAGTCCCCTGAACGTTTCAGTAGACGGTGTCCTCAATGTCTCACTAGACGGTCCCTTGAACGTCTCACTAAACAGTCCCCTGAACATCTCACTAAAAAGTCTCCTGAACGTCTCACTAGAGAGTCCCCTGAACGTCTCACTGGACAGTCCCCTGAACGTTTCAGTAGACTGTGTCCTCAACATCTCACTAGACGGTCCCTTGAACGTCTCACAAGACAGTCCCCTGAACATCTCACTAAAAAGTCTCCTGAACGTCTCACTATACAATCCCCTGAACGTCTCACTGGACAGTCCCCTGAACGTTTCAGTAGACTGTGTCCTCAACATCTCACTAGACGGTCCCTTGAACGTCTCACAAGACAGTCCCCTGAACATATCACTAAAAAGTCTCCTGAACGTCTCACTATACAATCCCCTGAACGTCTCACTAGAGCAGGGGTCGGGAACCTTTTTGGCTGAAAGAGCCATATAAGCCAAATATTTTTAAAAGTATTTCCGTGAGAGCCATATATATATATATATATGTCATAAATATATTTTGTCTTCTTTACTTTGTGACGCGGGTCAAAATGGCTCTTTGAGTGGTAAAGGTTGCCGACCCCTGATATATAGCATGGGGCGGGCAGTTGCAGTTTTGATAAAATGTTGGTTCGGGTGGATGACGACTTAAGTGATGTGGTTGCGGATGATATAATTGCCTATCCGCGCATCTCTACAGTAGACGGTCCCCTGAACGTCCCACTGGACGGTCCCCTGAACGTCCCACTGGACGGTCCCCTGAACGTCCAACTGGACGGTCCCCTGAACGTCTCACTAAAAAGTCCCCTGAACGCTTCACGAGATGGTCCCCAGAACGTCTCACTAAAAAGTCCCCTGAAAATCTCACTAAAAGGTCCCCTGAACGTCTCATTAAACTGTCGCCTGAACGCTTAACGAGACGGTGCCCTGAACGCTTCACGAGATGGTCCCCAGAACGTCTCACTAAAAAGTCCCCTGAAAATCTCACTAAAAGGTCCCCTGAACGTCTCATTAAACTGTCGCCTGAACACTTAACGAGACGGTGCCCTGAACGCCTCACGAGACGGTCCCCTGCACGTCTCACAGGACGGTTCCCTGATTGCCTCCCTGGACGTTCCCCGATCGCCTCAGTAGACGGTCCCCCAAACGTCTCACCAGACGTTCCTCGCAAACCTCAGTAGACGGTCACTTGAACGCCTCACCAGACGGTCCCTCGAACGCCTCACACCATGATCCCTGGAACACCATTTACATTTTTTATATTGGTCATGGTTGTGTGCCTGTAGCAATGTTTTAGTACCGGTACCAAAATGTATTTCAATACCTTTCGATATTTTTCTAAATAAAGGGGACCACCAAAACATTTCATTATTGGCTTTATTTGAACAAAAACCGTTAGTGTACATGAAACATATGTTTATTATTGTCATTTAGTCCTTAAATAAAATGTTGAACATACTAGACAACTTGTCTCTTTGTAGTAAGTAAACAAACAAAGACTCCTAATTAGTATGTAGTAACATATTGTGTACTTTATACACCTATTATTTTGTACACATTATGAGGGACAAACTGTTAAAATTGATTGTTTGATGTTTATGGCTTACAGATTTTGAAAAAGTAACATTTTCTGAGATTTTCAGTGAGAGGTTTTCATCCACTGTATCATAATTATCAAAAGAAGGCTTGAAATCTTGTGAGTTGCGTGTTTGAGACGCTTGTAAATAAATGATGCATTGATGTTATTCAATCCTGTGTCATATTAGTTCCACATTTTAAATCTAATTGCTGGACTAAACAAACCTTTTGCAGGAAAGTCACATGCATTCATTGTTCCAAGTGGTGCTCTACGAAAACAAGTTTGCCACACCTGAAACGCTGCAGGACGTACAACAAATATGAAAGATAAATACCACAACTGCACACAGGACACACCAAACGTTTGGACACACCTTCTCTTCATTCAATGTTGTTTCTTTTTATTCCTGACTATTTACTTTGTAGTTGTCACATCAAGACTACGATGTTGGATCCATTGTGGATTGAACTTTCACAGTATCATGTTAGACCCGCTCGACATCCATTGCTTTCCTCCTCTCCAAGGTTCTCATAGTCATTATTGTCACCGACGTCCCACTGGGTGTAAGTTTTCCTTGCCCTTATGTGGGCCTACCGAGGATGTCGTAGTGGTTTGTGCAGCCCTTTGAGACACTAGTGATTTAGGGCTATATAAGTAAACATTGATTGATTGATTGATTGACTCTCACTATTATGTTGGATCCATTATGGACTGGACTCTCACTATTATGTTACGTCCACTATGGACTGGACTCTCACAATATTATGTTAGATCCACTATGGACTGGACTCTCACTATTATGTTAGATCCATTATGGACTGGACTCTCACTATTATGTTAGATCCACTATGGACTAGACTCTCACAATATTATGTTAGATCCACTATGGACTGGACTCTCACTATTATGTTAGCTCCACTATGGACTGGACTCACTATTATGTTAGATCCACAATGGACTGGACTCTCACTATTATGTTAGATCCACTATGGACTGGACTCTCACACTATTATGTTGGATCCACTATGGACTGGACTCTCACTATTATGTTAGATCCACTATGGACTGGACTCTCACTATTGTTAGATCCACTATGGACTGGACTCTCACTATTATGTTAGATCCACTAATGGACTGGACTCTCACTATTGTTAGATCCACTATGGACTGGACTCTCACAATATTATGTTAGATCCACTATGGACTGGACTCTCACTATTATGTTAGATCCACTATGGACTGGACTCTCACAATATTATGTTAGATCCACTATGGACTGGACTCTCACTATTATGTTAGATCCACTATGGACTGGACTCTCACTATTATGTTAGATCCACTATGGACTAGACTCTCACTATTATGTTAGATCCACTATGGACTGGACTCTCACACTATTATGTTAGATCCACTATGGACTGGACTCTCACTATTATGTTAGATCCACTATGGACTGGACTCTCACACTATTATGTTAGATCCACTATGGACTGGACCATCACTATTATGTTAGATCCACTACGGACTGGACTCACAATATTATCTGCGTTTCCCTCCAAGGTTTCTCATTGTCATTCTCAGTCTCATCCCATTGGATTGAGTTTTTCCTTGCCCTGATGTTGTGGCTTGTGCAGCCCTTTGAGACACTGGTGATTTAGGGCTATATAAGTAAACATTGATTGATTGAATGAACATGTGGAGTTATGTACTTCTCAAAAAAAGGTGAAATAAATAAAAACTTGTTTTATTTTCTAGTTTCTTCAAAATAGCCACCCTTTGATCTGTTTACTGCTTTGCACACTTTGGGCATTCTCTCCGTGAGCTTCAAGATTGGTTTTCACTTCTCAGGTGGGCTTGAAACACATGGAGAGAATGCAAAGAGTGTGCGAAGCAGTATTTAGAGCAAAGGGTGGCTATTTTGAAGAAACAAGAATATGCGGTTATGTTTTCACCTTTTTCTGTTATGTACATAACTCTCCTGCACGTCCCCCGAACGCCTCACGAGACGGTCCCCCGAACGCCTCACGAGACGGTCCCCCCGAACGCCTCACGAGACGGTCCCCCGAACGCCTCACGAGACGGTCCCCCGAACGCCTCAGTAGACGGTCCCCCGAACGCCTCAGTAGACGGTCCCCCGAACGCCTCAGCAGACGGTCCCACGAACGCCTCAGTAGACGGTCCCCCGAACGCCTCAGTAGACAGTCTCCCGAACGCCTCAGTAGACGGTCTCCCGAACGCCTCAGTAGACGGTCCCACGAACGCCTCAGTAGACGGTCCCCCGAACGCCTCAGTAGACGGTCCCCCGAACCCCTCGGTAGACGGTCCCCCGAACGCCTCGGTAGAAGGTCCCCCAAACGCCTCGGTAGAAAGTCCCCCGAACGCCTCGGTAGACGGTCCCCCGAACGCCTCAGTAGACGGTCCCCCGAACGCCTCAGTAGACGGTCCCCCGAACGCCTCAGTAGACGGTCCCCCGAACGCCTCAGTAGACGGTCCCCCGAACGCCTCAGTAGACGGTCCCCCGAACGCCTCAGTAGACGGTCCCCCGAACGCCTCAGTAGACGGTCCCCCGAACCCTTCTGTAGACGGTCCCCCGAACGCCTCAGTAGAAAGTCCCCCGAACGCCTCAGTAGACGGTCCCCAGAACGCCTCAGTAGACGGTCCCCCGAACGCCTTACCAAAAAAACCCCTGAACATTATGTGGGACATGTGGAGTTATGTAATTAATAAAAAACAGGTACAATAACTGAAAACATGTTTTAGTTTCTTCAAAATAGCCACCTTTTGCTTCGATTACTGCTTTGCACACTCCTGGCATTCTCTTTATGAGCTTCAAGATTGTTTTTCACTTCACAGGTGTGCTTGAAGCCCATGGAGAGAATGCCAAGAGTGTGCAAAGCAGTAATCGGAGCAAAAGGTGGCTATTTTGAAGAAACGAGAATATAAAACATTTTTTCTGTTATTTCACCTTTTTTTGTTAAGTACATAACTCCACATGTGTTCATTCATACTTTTCATGCCTTCAGTGACGATCTAGCTGGAAGTCTCGCCGCAGCTCGCTGTCTAGAATAGAGGAGTACCAAGTCTCACGATAGTTTGTAACCAATATCGACAATGATACAACTTTACATCAACTTAGCTGGTTTACACCATTGAAGTACAAAACCCAAAAGCAGTGAAGTTGTCACGTTGTGTAAATGCTACATAAAAAGAGAATACAATGATTTGCTAATCCATTTAAGCCTTTATTCAATAGAATAGACTGCAAAGACAATTTTACGTTCAAACTGTGAAACTTAGTTATTGTTAGCAAATATTAGCTCATTTGGAATGTGATGAATGCAACATGTTTCTTAAAAGCTGGCACAAGTGGCAAAAAAGACTGAGAAAGTTAAGGAATGCTCATCTAACACTTATTAGGAACATTCCACTTTTCTTGTAAAATTGCGACTGTTATTGAGTAAAATTCCAACTTTTATCATACAGTTGCACAAATTTTTCTTATAAAATTTTGACTTGGGTTGAGTAAAATGACGCTTTTATTATAATACTGCCAAAATTCTAAGTTTTTCTTGTGAATTTCCAACTCATTTTTCACAACAAGCGTCTTTATGTTTGCATAGTATGTATATATTATTCATGTTGTAAATACAAATCTCTAAACTGCCATCTAGTGCAGTGTTTTTTAACCACTGTGCCGCGGCACACTAGTATTCTGTGAGATAGTCTGGTGTGCCATGGGAGTTTTTTTCTCACAATGTGTCAACTTTTTTCTTATAAAATTGGGAATAATTTCTCATGTTCTTTCTGATTCTGTACTATTGCAATTTTTCGCGGAAAATTGTTACTTTTTTATGTAAAATTAATACTTTTTAATGCAAACTGGGGACATTTGTCGTATAAAATTCTGACTTTTATCACAATACTGCCAATTTTTTTTGTTGTTCTCGTAAAATAGTGACATTTTTGCTGTACAATTGTGACTTTTATCATCATTTTGCCAAGCAAAATGTCGATGATTATTATAATAGTGCCAACATTTTTTCGGTTTTCTTATAAAATTGTGACTTTTGTCGGGTAAAATTACAACTCTTTTTATAAAATTGCCATAATTCTAAACTTTTTTGGAAAAATTGCAACTGTTATTGAGTAAAATTACAACTTTTATCATAGCATTGCACAAATGTTCAGTTTTTCTTGTAAAAATTTGAATTGAGTTGAGAAAAATGACGACTTTTATTATATTACTGCCAAAATTCTAAGTTTTTCTTGTGAAATTCCAACTAATTTTTCATAAAAAGGGTTTTTATCTTTGTATAGTATGTTTATATTATTCATGTTGTAAATACAAATATTTATACTGTAATGTAGTGTAGTGTTTTTCAACCACCGTGCCGTGGCACACTAGTGTGCCATGAGATACAGTCTGGTGTGCCGTGGAAGATTATATAATTTCACTTAATTGGGTTAAAAACATTTATTTGCAAACTAGTAATTATAGTCTGCAAATAATGTGCCATTGTTGAGTGTCGGTGCTGTCTAGAGCGCGGCAGAGTAACCGTGTAATACTCTTCCATATCAGTAGGTGGCAGCAGGTAGCCAATTGCTTTGTGGATCTCAGGAACAGCGGGAGGCAGGGTGCAGGTAAAAAAGTGTCAAATGCTTAAATCAAAAATAAACAAAAGGCGAGTGCCGCTAAGAAAAGGCATTGAAGCTTAGGGAAGGCTATGCAGAATGAAATTAAAACTGAACCGGGTACAAAGTAAACAAAAACAGAATGCTGGACGACAGCAAAGACTTACAGCAGATGGCGTCCACAAAGTACATCCGTAAATGACATGACAATAAACAACAAAATAGGGAAAACTACACAAACAGCAAAAAAGTCCAGATAAGTCAGGGTGTGATTTGACAGGTGGTGACAGTACACATACTTTAAGACAAGAGCTATAGTGATACATGCTTGGTTATGCTTTGAAATCATATCCAACAATTGTGAGCACGACTTTTTACTATCAATATCAGCTGCTGAGTTTCATTTTTTAATGTTTTACACTGGTGGTGTGCCTCGGGAGTTTTCCAATGAAAAAAAATGTGCCTTGGCTGGAAAAAGGTTGAAAAAGAATGATGTCTGGGATGATGTCCATATGTCTGGGAACGCGACCAACAGATAATCCTTGATATCACTCAACAAATCGTATTTTGGTAAAGTTTCGGGATCTATTCCATTTGATTTTGATCTGTTTTTAAGGTCTAGGCCCTAGCCATCCTGGTCTGGTGGCCCACCACTTGGTTCACTTCTGTTCAAAAGTCACCTGACTGGATGCAAAATGTTCCTGTTGCTTGTACAGGAGGAAATTGAAGTGAAGCCTTCCGAGCAGAACACCGGGACAGTGAGCGGGTCATCAGGCAGTCTCCTTATGTCAGGCCGAAACGGGTCTGCAAGTGATGCAGACTGCCGGATCTCAGAGGACTGTCAGGTCCCGGATGTGGAGCTGATGGAGCTGGGGCCGCTGCTGGAGGAGGGAGGGGTTCAGCAGTCCGCTTCCAAAGGCATGCATCTAGAGGTAAGACTTTTGAAAGAACCCCCGCCAAGGATGCGTGTCAGGCCTCACTAATCCTGGCTTTTAAAGGGAGCGGACATGCTGGCGGACGAGGAGGAGGAGGGTGACGACGTGGGAGAGGTCCTGACCTTGCCGCTTCAGGCGCACCACGCCATGGAAAAGATGGAAGAGTTTGTACACAAAGTAAGTCCGGCTTGGCGTGCGGTACTACCTATTTATCTTGGGTGGAGTGGATTAGAGCGGTGTGGCCACCTTTTTTACCACCTCATTCCTGCTACTACAACCAGTCAGTCAGCACAGGAGCCGCCCCCTTTGTATATATCGTGGAGGTCTTGCACCTTGCACCCTTCGGACCACCAAGGACAGACATGACAGGCTTGACGGTTTTGTGATTTGTTTTTTTTCCGCAATAAACGTATCGCTCTGCTTTTCAGCAATCGCGTCTTGTGATGGTGTCGCTCTTCAGGTTGCTTTTCAGCAATCGCGTCTTGTGATGGTGTCGCTCTTCAGGTTGCTTTTCAGCCATCCACTCTCGTCTCAGTCTCCGATTCCGATTCGCTCGTGCTTGGGTTTTCACTCCACCATCAACAACTCCCAACTTCTCCAATCTCTTCCTTGCCGGCTGCTGCCCTTTTTATAGAGTGACAGGTGATCAGACAAACGCGCCCAAGTGGGCCATCTACACACCTGTCGTCGATCTCAGGCACACCCCGCCTCGCTGCAGGTCCGCAGGCCACGCCCCCTCACAATAAGTGAAGTGAAGTGAATTACATTTATACAGCGCTTTTTCTCTAGTGACTCAATGCGCTTTACATAGTGAAACCCAATATCTAAGTTACATTTAAACCAGTGTGGGTGGCACTGGGAGCAGGTGGGTAAAGTGTCTTGCCCAAGGACACAACGGCAGTAACTAGGATGGCGGAAGCGGGGATCGAACCTGCAACCCTCAAGTTGCTTGCACGACCACTCTACCAAACGAGCTATGCCGCCCCAATATATATATATATATATATATATATATATATATATATATATGTATATATATATGTATATATATATATGTATGTGTATATATATATACACACACATTATTTATACACACACACATTGTTTATACACACACATATATACATATATGTATACACACGTGTCTCTCTCTCTCTCTCTATATATATATATATATATATATATATATATATATATATATATGTATGTATGTATATATATATATTTATACACACACACATTATTTATACACAATTGTTTATACACACACATATATATTTATACACGTGTCTAAATATATATGTATATGTGTGTGTATATATATATATATATATATATATATATGTGTGTGTGTATATATATATATATACACACACACATTATTTATTCACACACACACACATATATACATATATGTATACACACGTGTCTCTCTCTCTCTCTCTCTCTCTCTCTCTCTCTCTCTATATATATATATATATATATATATATATATATATATATATATATATATATATAATGTGTGTGTATGTATGTATATTCATATATTTATCATTTTTAAAAGTGGCCCTCTGAGGGCAACCATAACTGCCATGTGGCCCTCAATGAAAACCAGTTTGACACACCTGCTCTAACAGGTGTGTCACGTGACCACTGCCTGTGCGTAATGCCAAAACAACTATCAAAACAAACACTTTGATTAATCATCATTCATTTATGGTAACGGGATGGCTTCTTTTGTCGTCCTGATCGGTGTTTAGCATGCATTCCTTTTCCTCCCGTCCGCTAATGATAAGCATAGTCATTTAGAAGCGGCTCTGCACTGTGGATAGACGATGCGTTCGTTGTAGCTTGCAGGCACGCTCCCTCCTGTATTTCATGCATGGGTCTTGAGAAGAAATGTGGAAATGTCTTGCGTTCTCTTGTTTGAAGGAATCTTTCATGCGAGTACAATCTCTAGTCACATCAACACTGGATCCTCAGCCGATCGCCGATCAGTGGAAAAAGGCAAATTGTCTGTTCCAGGTTTGATCATGGGATTAAAGAGTTTTAAATGTGTCGTTTTTGGATTTTCTTACACATGGATGCACACGATATTGTTCATAACTTTTATGGACAGAAATTCTAGGCGCAGTCAAGGCGTTGAGGGGATCCGGTTTGGTGGCTGCAGGATTAGGTCTCTGCTTTTTGCAGATGATGTGGTCCTGATGGCTTCATCTGGCCAGGATCTTCAGCTCTCACTGGATCGGTCCGCACCCGAGTGCGAAGCGACTGGGACGAGGTTCAGAAACCTCCAAGTCCGAGTCCAAGGTTCTCGCCCGGAAAAGGGTGGAGTGCCCCAAGACCCTGCCCCAAGTGGAGGAGTTCAAGTACCTCGGAGTCTTGCTTACGAGTGAGGGAAGAGTGGATCGTGAAATCGACAGGGGCGTCTTTAGTAATGCGAACGCCGTATCGGCATAGAAGGAGCTGAGCCGGAAGACAAAGCTCTCAATTTACCGGTCGATCTACGTTCCCATCCTCACCTCTCCCGTCCAAAGGCAAAACCCAGTAACTAAATTTTGGTCAAAATTGAGCTGATAATCATTTTGGAGTTCCTAGTTGATACGATAGTGTATGCGAAATTGTAATTTGTTCCATAAGTAAACTGTTACGCGCATGGCAGGACCTAGCAACTACCACATAACCGCGTAGATACAACAGAAAAACCTAGTATCTCAAGGGACCAATCAGAGCTTCTTGGTCAGTCGCCTTATTGTCTTTAATGAGTTATTTGCACGAATGGGGGCCGACGGTCAACCTGATTATGTGATATTATGGCACAAGGGGACATTTGAGCTTTGGGTTACAACCAAAGGACAAAATCACGGGTACAAGCGGCCCAAAAGAGTTTCCTCCTCCCTTAGAGATAGGGTGAGAAGCTCTGCCATCCGGGAGGAGCTCATAGCCGCTGCTCCTCCACATAGAGAGGAGCCAGGTGAGGTGGTTCGGGCATCTGGTCAGGATGCCACCCGAACGCCTCCCTAGGGAGGTGTTTAGGGCACCTCCGGCCGTCAGGAGCCCACGGGGAAGACCCAGGACACGTTGGGAAGACTATGTCTCCCGGCTGACCTGGGAACGCCTCGGGATCCCCCGGGAAGAGCTAGACGAAGTGGCTGGGGAGAGGGAAGTCTGGGCTTCCCTGCTTAGGCTGCTGCCCCCGCGACCCGACCTCGGATAAGCGGAAGAAGATGGATGGATGCACACTTTCAGTACATAAAACCATTTCTAGTGTTGGGTTATTATGAGTTGTTTTCAAGTGTATCTGGTGTGTCCCGGAGACCTCACAGTGCTAATTCCGTCAGATCTCCAGTGGTCATACCTATCATGTCTCTCACAGGTCTGGGAGGGGCGCTGGAGAGTCATTCCCTTCCATGTCCTGCCAGAGTGGCTCAAGGACAACGATTACCTCCTTCATGGACATCGGCCTCCCATGCCTTCATTCCGGGCCTGCTTCGGAAGCATCTTCAGAATTCACACCGAGACCGGGAACATTTGGACTCATCTGTTAGGTGAGAATGCAAGGATGTTTCTAGGTCTGTGAGTCACGGCTAAACGCTTGTATCTCCCTCAGGGCTGATCCTGTTCCTGTGTCTGGGCACGCTAACCATGTTGCGGCCCAACATGTATTTCATGGCGCCGCTACAAGAGAAAGTGGTGTTCGGCATGTTCTTTCTGGGAGCTGTGCTCTGCCTCAGTTTCTCCTGGCTTTTCCATACCGTCTACTGCCACTCTGAGAAAGTGTCCCGCACCTTCTCCAAGTAAGACTCTTCTCAAAGGATGCTCACTTATTACTCACAAACGTGCTCAACAAGTTGGACGGAGGAGCGTCACGTGGTTTGACCTTGCGTAATTCAACATGTTGGAAAAAGGAACTAAGAGTTTGTTTAATGCCGCCTCGGCAGTTACTGATAGTTTCTTCAAATCTTTTGTTTGATTGTGAGTATTTTCTAATCAGAGGAGAAACATTTTAAGAATGTGCAACAATTGACCTACAGCTTATCAAAAATACAAATATAGTCTAGATAAGACCAATCTAAGTCTTAAGACTAGATCTTACCAGTCTAGGACTAGATGTGACTAATCAAAGTCTAAGACTAGATGTGACTAATCAAAGTCTAAGACTAGATGTGACCAATCTAAGTCTCAAACTAGATGTGACGAATCTAAGACGAGATCTTACCAGTCTAATACGTGACCAATACGTGATGTCACCAATCAAAGTCCAAGACTAAAGCTTCCCAGTCTAAGACTAGACGTGACTAATCAAAGTCTAAGACTAGATGTGATCAATCTAACACTAGATATGATCAATCAAAGTCTAAGACTAGATGTGGCCAATATATGTCTAAGAATGGATGTGAACAATCTAAGTTAAAGACTAAATGTGACCAATCTAAGTCTAAGACTAGATGTGACCAATCTAAGTCAAAGACTGGATGTGACCAATCTAAGTCTAAGACTAGATGTGACCAATCTAAGTCTAAGACTAGATGTGACCGATCTAAGTCTAAGACTATATGTGACCGATCTCAGTCTAAGACTAGATGTGACCGATCTCAGTCTAAGACTAGACGGACCGATCTAAGTCTAAGACTAGATGTGACCAGTCTAAGACTGGATGTGACCAATCTAAGTCTAAGACTGGATGTGACCAATCTAAGTCTAAGACTGGATGTGACCAATCTAAGTCTAAGACTAGATGTGACCAATCTAAGTCTAAGACTAGATGTGACCAATCTAAGTCTAAGACTAGATGTGACCAATCTAAGTCTAAGACTAGATGTGACCAATCTAAGTCTAAGACTAGATGTGACCAATCTATGTCTAAGACTAGATGTGACCAATCCAAGTCTAAGACTAGATGTGACCAATCTAAGTCTAAGACTAGATGTGACCAATCTAAGTCTGAGACTAGATGTGACCAATCTAAGTCTAAGACTAGATGTGACCAATCTATATCTAAGACTAGATGTGACCAATCTAAGTCTAAGACTAGATGTGACCAATCTAAGTCTAAGACTAGATGTGACCAATCTAAGTCTAAGACTAGATGTGACCAATCTAAGTCTAAGACTAGATGTGACCAATCTCAGTCTAAGACTAGATGTGACCAATCTCAGTCTGGGACTAGATGTGACCAATCTCAGTCTAAGACTGGATGTGACCAATCTAAGTCTAAGACTAGATGTGACCAATCAAGTCTAAGACTAGATGTGACCAATCTAAGTTCAACACTGAATGTGACCAATCTAAGTCTAACCCTGGATGTGACCAATCTAAGTCTAACACTGGATGTGACCAATCTAAGTCTAACCCTGGATGTGACCAATCTAAGTCTAAGACTATATGTGACCAATCTCAGTCTAAGACTAGATGTGACCAATCTCAGTCCAAGACTGGATGTGACCAATCTAAGTCTAAGACTAGATGTGACCAATCAAGTCTAAGACTAGATGTGACCAATCAAGTCTAAGACTAGATGTGACCAATCTAAGTTCAACACTGAATGTGACCAATCTAAGTCTAAGACTGGATGTGACCAATCTAACTTCAAGACTAGATGTGACCAATCTAAGACTGGATGTGACCAATCTAAGACTGGATGTGACCGATCTAAGTTCAAGACTAGATGTGACCAATCTAAGTTAACAGTAACAATAAATAACTAATGTGTATACAAATAATTTATTAGTAACAATAGATTATGTGTATATGTACTGTATACATGTATGTATATATGTGTATTTGTACATGTATGTCTATGTATGTATATATGTATGTATAAATGTGTATATGTAGTGTATACATGTATGTATATATGTGTATTTGTATTTGTACATGTATGTCTATGTATGTATATATGTATGTATAAATGTGTATATGTAGTGTATACATGTATGTATATATGTGTATTTGTATGTCTATGTATGTATATATGTATGTATAAATGTGTATATGTACTGTATACATGTATGTATATATGTACATGTATGTCTGTGTATGTATATATGTATGTATAAATGTGTATATGTATGTGTATACAAATCCTGTGTGGCTCTTTGTCTTCCAGGCTTGACTACTCAGGCATCGCCCTCCTCATCATGGGCTCCTTCGTGCCCTGGCTGTACTACTCCTTCTACTGCTCTCCTCAGCCTCGACTTATCTACCTCACCGTTGTTTGCGTACTCGGCATTGCCGCCATCATCGTGGCCCAGTGGGACCGCTTTTCCACACCTCGACACAGACCCACCAGAGCAGGTGATGCATCAGCTAACGATCACACGTGTCACTGACTGAGGTTTTGTTGTGCGGCGAGTGGCCAACTGCGTTGCGTTGTTGTCTCAGGTGTGTTCATGGGCCTGGGACTCAGCGGCATTGTTCCCACCATGCACTTCACCATTGAGGAGGGCTTTGTGAAGGCCACCACAGTGGGCCAGATGGGTTGGTTCTACCTGATGGGGGCCATGTATATCACTGGTGCTGGTCTGTATGCAGCCAGGATCCCCGAGCGCTACTTCCCTGGGAAGTGTGACATATGGGTGAGTTTGTTTTGCACTAGCTTTGCTTGGAGAAATGATTTTTCAACCTTAGTTGGATACTAGTATCTGTTTACTGTTCAACCTTCATTTGCAAACTTGATTCATTCTTGAACATGGTTCGCATGAGAAACAATGCAAACATGAACAATATATATATATATATATATATATATATATATATATATATATATATATATACTATTTGTGTATGTGTGTTTGTGTGTAGGTATGTGTATATAAGTGCGTATGTATAGATGTAAATATAAACAGAATACAATGATTTGCTCATCATTTTCAACCCATATTCAGTTGAATATGCTACAAAGACAACATGTTTGATGTTCAAACTGATAAACATTTTTTTTTCTTTGCAAATAATAATTAACTTACAATTTCATGGCTGCAACTTGTGCCAAAGTAGTTGGGAAAGGGCATGTTCACCACTGTGTTACATCACCTTTTCTTTTAACAACACTCAATAAACGTTTGGGAACTGAGGAAACTAATTGTTGAAGCTTTGAAAGTGGAATTCTTTCCCATTCTTGTTTTATGTAGAGCTTCAGTCCTTCAACAGTCTTCGCTGTCGTGTTTTACGCTTCATAATTGAACCTTTTGTGGGTTCTTCCGAGGATGTTGTAGTCGTAATGATTTGTGCAGTCCTTTGAGACATTTGTGATTTGGGGCTATATAAATAAACATTGATTGATTGTTTGATCATTTCGATGGGAGACAGATCTGGACTGCAGGCGGGCCAGGAAAGTACGCGCACTATTTTTTTACAAAGCCACAATTTGTAACACGTGCTGATTGTGGCTTGGCATTGTCTTGCTGAAATAAGCAGGGGCGTCCATGAAAAAGAAGGCGCTTAGATGGCAGCATATGTTGTTCCAAAACCTGTATGTACCTTTCAGCATTAAGGAGCCTTCTTAGATGTGTAAGTTACCCATGCCTTGGGCACTAATACACCCCCATACCATCACACATGTGTAAGTTACCCATGCCTTGGGCACCAATGCACCCCCATACCATCACAGATGCTGGCTTTTCAACTTTGCGTCGATAACAGTCTGGATGGTTCGCTTCCCCTTTGGTCCGGATGACACGATGTCGAATATTTCCAAAATCAATTTGAAATGTGGACTCGTCAGACCACAGAACACTTTTCCACTTTGCATCAGTCCATTTTAGATGATCTCGGGCGCAGAGAAGCCGGCGGCGTTTCTGGATGTTGTTGATAAATGGCTTTCGCTTTGCATAGTAGAGCTTTAACTTGCACTTACAGATGTAGCGACAAACTGAATTTAGTGACAGTGGTTTTCTGAAGTGTTCCTGAGCCCATGTGGTGATATCCTTTAGAGATTGTTGTTGGTTTTGGATACAGGGATGGAAGGTCACGGTCATTCAATGTTGGTTTCCAGCCATGCCGCTTACGTGGAGTGATTTCTCCAGATTCTCTGAACCTTTTGATGATATTATGGATCGTAGATGTTGAAATCCCTGAATTTCTTGCAATGTCACTTTGAGAAAGGTTGTTCTTAAACTGTTTGACTATTTGCTCACACAGTTGTGGACAAAGGGGTGTACCTCGCCCCATCCTTTCTTGTGAAAGACTTAGCATTTTTTGGGAAGCTGTTTTTATACCCAATCATGGCACCCACCTGTTCCCAATTAGCCTGCACACCTGTGGGATGTTCCAAATAAGTGTTTGATGAGCATTCCTCAACTTTATCAGTATTTATTGCCACCTTTCCCAACTTCTTTGTCACGTGTTGCTGGCATCAAATTCTAAAGTTAATGATTATTTGCAACAACAAAAAAATGTTTATCAGTTTGAACACCAGCGTCTTCAATAATGTGCAATTTCAGTGGCTTCTTACGCCGTACACACGTGCATTATGTCATAAAAGTGAAGCAAGACAGATAAATATTAGAGTAGTCAGTGCACAGCGGCTGAAAATGACCGTTACTGTGTAACTAGCCAGTTCCAACCACGGTTAGTCGCCATCATACGGTCCTGTACCTGACAAGGTGTGATGACATGGTTGACAGGGGAGGGCCGTACTTGGTGCTCTTTACAGAATACATGTTCTACACCAAAAAAACACTATGTTCTCTACTACTAGTGTTACCATATCTAAGTTTTTGTGCAGAAATGTGGGGAAGTTGACAAAAGTAAGGTAAATCACATGAAAACAAGAGGGAACCATCAAAGAAAACAAAGGATGTGCCTTTTCTACATGCAGCTTAGAGATGCGCAGATAGGCAATTATATCATCCACAACCGCATAACCAAAGTCGCCATCCACCCGAACCAACATTTTATCAACACCGCAACCGCCCGCCACCCGCCCGTTGTTATACATCAGGGCACGGCAGCCTTTATAACTCATAGCTCTTATTAAACCCGTTTCACAGAGTATAGAAGACAATGGGAGCCGCAAACATTCTCGGGACTGTTTGCTGGTGCTAATCCAGATAACGAGAATAAGGGCGTGCTATGAAGCCATTGGCTTTGACGCCTTCAACAACACATACAAAGTGTTTGCCAGTCCAGCAACATGTTGTGTGCAGCTTCCGCAGAAACACGTACAAGATTGAAAGGCAATACTGGGTGACACAGAGTACACTGATGGTTGTGATATAAACAATTTTAACACACTTACTAATATGCGCCACGCTGTGAAGCCACACCAAACAAGAATGACAAACACATTTCGGGAGAACATCCTCACAGTAGTGAATTGTGAAGTGAATTATATTTATATAGCGCTTTTCTCAAATGACTCAAAGCCCTTTACATAGTGACACCCAATATCTAAGTTACATTTAAACCAGTGTGGGTGGCACTGGGAGCAGGTGGGTAAAGTGTCTTGCCCAAGGACACAACGGCAGTAACTAGGATGGCACAAGCGGGAATCGAACCTGCAACCCTCAAGTTGCTGGCATGGCCACTCTTCCAACCGAGCTATGCAACAACATAAACATAAACACAATAAAACAAATACCCAGAATCCTTTGCATCCATGACTATTCCTGAATACATTTTACACCCCCCCCCCGCTCCAACCCCGCCCACCTTACCAACGCACGGGGGGGCGGGGTTTGGTGCTAGCGGGGTGTAAAATATAGTCAGGAAGAGTCATGGATGCAAAGGATTCTGGGTATTTGTTGTGTTGCGTTTATGTTGTGTTACTGAGAGGATGTTCTCCCAAAATGTGTTTGTCATTCTTATTTGGTGTGGCTTCACAGTGTGGCGCATATTAGTAAGAGTGTTAAAATTGTTTATATCACAACCATCAGTGTACTCTGTATTACCCAGTATGCCTCTCAGTCGTGTGCGTGTTGCTGCCAAGCCTCATATAACATGTTGCTGGACTGGCATGCAGTTTATACATGTTGTAGAAGGCGTCAATGGCAATGGCTTCATAGCACGCCCTAATTCTTGTTAAATGGGTGACCGCCAGTAGATGTTTGCGAAAATTTTTGCGTTGCCTGTTGTCTTCTTTACTTTGTGACACGGGTCAAAATGGGCCTCTGAGTGGTAAATGTTGCCGATACCTGAACCATTTATATCAAATATTTCTGAATGGTTCAACCGCCACCCGCCCGAATCTATTTAAAATCTACATTTTCGTCATGTCACCCGCCCGACCCTCTGCGGATGAGAGCGCAAATACAGCTACAAAAGTAAAACAATGAAAAACCAAAAAAAGATCAAGTGAAACCTCCATTAGAGTGTCCGCCCTGAGATAAGTAGGTCATGCGTTCAAACCCCGGCCGAGTCATACCAAAGACTATAAAAACGGGAGCCATTACCTCCCTGCTTGGCACTCAGCATCAAGGGTTGGAATGGGGGTTCTTGCCCTTATGTGGGATCTGGGGGTGTCGTTGTGGCTTGTGCAGCCCTTTGAGACACTCATGAGTTGTCCGCCCTGAGATCGGTAGGTCGTGAGTTCAAACCCCGGCCGAGTTATACCAAAGATTATTAAAACGTGAGCCATTACCTCCCTGCTTGGCACTCTGTCAGGTTCAAACAATGATGGCATCTATTAAACAGACAGGAAGCAAGGAATCATGAAGAGACAGAGTTCAATTTAGCTCATAGTCACAGTCTCGCCCTACGCTCTAAGGTGCAGCTCTTTTTATTCAGAGTTCCATAGTCAATTTCACAGAGGCCGCCTTAAAAGGAGTGGTCACATATATTATGCAGAGCAGGTCCAGGACGCGCAGTACGTGTGGTTTTGCCTTGTCCCCGCTTCGTCTGCGTGTTGTCATCTTATCTTTGTTGAGGTACTTGAAGTGTTTGGCTGTTAGCGGGCTGAAACAATAATATAACATCTGCGGCTTAGGCCACCCCTCAGACAAGAAGTTTTGTCCTTGCACAGATTAGAAAAAGTCTAACTTGAGCACAATAGCTGATAACTAAAGCAACGGACTTTAAGCATACTAAAGGCCTACTGAAAGCCACTACTAGTGACCACGCAGTCTGATAGTTTATATATCAATGATGAAATATTAACATTGCAACACATGACAATACGGCCGCTTTACTTTACTAAATTGCAATTTTAAATTTCGCGCGGAAGTATCATGCTAAAACGTCGCGGTATGATGACGCGTGCGAGTGACGTCACCCAATGTAGAGGACATTTTGTTCCAGCACCGTTCACAGCTACAAGTAGTCTCTTTTCATCACATAATTCCACAGTATTATGGACATCTGTGTTGCTGAATATTTTGCAATTTGTTCAGTGAATAATGGAGACGTCAAAGAAGAAAGCTGTAGGTGGGAAGCGGTGTATTCCGGCCGCCTTTAGCAACACAAACACAGCCGGCGTTTCCTTGTTTACATTCCCGAAAGATGACTGTGAAGCTTTACTATGGAACAGAGCAGTCAAGCGAACATGGTTCCCTACCACATATCAACCGGCAGGATTCGGTGAGAAAATGGTGGTAATAAGTCGGCTCTTACCATAGACATGAGCGGAGAGCTTGCGTCGTTCCTCCTGCACCTGTCAAAGAGGCAGCTGCGGACTCTCTTTCATCCTCTCACCGGCCGCCCCTGACCGTCACTTGCTTCCACCGTGGAGGAGGGGGGGGGGGGGGGGAAATCTCAGCCCGGTCCCACTGGCTGCCTTCGCCTCATCGAGGAACGTGGCTTCCCTCGGAGACACTGGCGGTCGCCACACTCCTCCGACTTTCAGGTTATACAGGTACGACCATATAATCTCACTAAAACACTAGTTACACATTAACAGATAAGGGATTTTCCAGAATTATCCTAGTAAATTTGTCTTATAACATCTGAATCGTCTGCCGTCTAGTTTTTTTTTTTTTTCCTAGTCCTTCACTCTCACTTTCCTCATCCACAAATCTTTCATCCTCGCTCAAATTAATGGGGAAATCGTCACTTTCTCGGTCCGAATCGCTATCGCTGCTGGTGGCCATGATTGTGAACAATGTTCAGATGTGAGGAGCTCCACAACCCGTGACGTCACGCGCACATCGTCTGCTACTTCCGGTGCAGGCAAGGTTTTTTTTATTAGCGACCAAAAGTTGCGAACTTTATCGTGGATGTTCTCTACTAAATCCTTTCAGTAAAAATATGGCAATATCGCGAAATGATCAAGTATGACACCTAGAATGGACCTGCTATCCCCGTTTTAATAAGAACATCTCATTTCAGTAGGTCTTTAAAGTTAGTGTGATAATACAGTGGTTCTCAAGCTTTTTTCACTGATGTACCCCCTGTGAACATGTTTTTTAATTCAAGTACCCCCTAATCACAGCAAAGCATTTTTTGGGTTGAAAAAAAGAGATAAAGAAGTAAAATACAGCACTATGTCATCAGTTTCTGATTTATTAAATTGTATAACAGTGCAAACTATTGCTCATTTGTAGTGGTCTTTTGTTGAACTATTTGGAAAAAAAGATAGAAAAATAGGTAAAAACTTGTTGAAAAATAAACAAGTGATTCATTTTTAAATAAAGATTTCTACACATAGAAGTAATCATCAACTTAAAGTGTCCTCTTTGGGGATTGTAATAGAGATCCATCTGGATTCATCAACTTACTTCTAAACATTTCTTCACAAAAAAAGAAATATTAATGGAACATGTCCACAAAAAAATCTAGCTGTCAACACTGAATATTGTATTGTTGCATTTCTTTTCACAGTTTATGAAATTACATTCATATTTTGTTGAAGTATTATTATAAATATATTTATAAAGGATTTTTGAATTGTTGCTATTTTCAGAATACTTTTAAAAAATCTCACGTACCCCTTGGCATACCTTCAAGTACCTCCAGGGGTACGCGTACCCCCATTTGAGAACCACTGTGATAATATATACATAATTATTCTAACCTACTCAGCATCAAGGGTTGGAATTGGGGGTTAAATCAGCAAAAATGATTCCCGGGCGCGGCCACCGCTGCCGCTCACTGCTCCCCTCACTTCCCAGGGGGAGATCAAGGGTGATTGGGTCAAATTCAGAGAATGATTTTGCCACATCTAGTCTGTGTGTGTGACAGTCATGGGTACTTTAACTTAAATTTAAGGTGTCAGGGTACCAAAAGGTGGATATATCCTTGACATTTTCTTACAAAGGATAAAACACTGAATATTGACAACATCTTAACGTCACACGCCCCCCCCCCCCCCCCCCCACCGCGCCTCCCAACAGTCCTAACGTGTGTGTTATCCCTGTTCTCTTCCTTCTCCTCCCAGTTCCACTCCCACCAGATCTTTCACGTCCTGGTGGTGGCGGCGGCCTTCGTCCACTTCTACGGCGTCTCCAACCTGCAGGAGTTCCGCTACGGCCTGGAGGGAGGATGCACGGACGACTCTCTGCTCTGAGAGGCCAGACTGTGACTTCTCCTTTCCTTTATAGCCACACACACACACACACACACACACACAGTAAAATGCTGCTGGATGTCCTTCTAGTTACCTTTCGATCCTTATCTACGTCTAATTTGCTCACGGCGGGTGTGAGGGTTTGGGGGAGTTATTTTCTTTTCTTACCTTGGCTTATTTTTGCTCCAATGAAGTAGCATTAACTCGCCAACAAGCACTCTGAGGGGCCCTCAACAGGGGCCTCCCTTCGTCAGTAATAAAACTTGAAAGTTGCATCCCCATGTCAAGTCAGCCGAAATGCAAGATAGGCGAAGTCCGCCTGCATGTGACAGGCGCTAACAGGATATCGTCGCCAGTAGAACCGATCATTCTGTCCGGGCCAGAGGAAGAATGTACGGTCTGATGTTTTAACGCCACTCCAGGGGCCACACGTGTAGGAGTATGATGTCGGTGCGGGTATACCGGATGTGTTATTGTTTTAGTGCTAACAATTGTGCAGTCTATTACCACTCCCCGGTAAGCCCGCTAGAAATCCTACTAAATCACTTCGTCATGAAGTGTGTACGCTTTTAAATCAGACCTGGGCAAATTAAGGCCCGGGGGCCACATGCGGCCTGACGGATGTTCCCAAATAATGTTTTTCCGATCTTTAAGATGGAAAGTGTAGCTGCCATTATGATGTTTTCAAATGACCATATGTCTTGAACTATACCAGGCCTGGGCAATTATTTTGACTCGGGGGCCAAATTCAGAGACAAAACAGTTGTATAGGGGCCAGTATATCTATTTTTAGGAACGCTAATAAAAAAAAAAAAAACTGACAATATTGTCTGATTGAATGCTAAAAATGTTATGACAGATCGCTTTAGAAAAACATAATTTTAAATGTTTCTATGAGTGATAAAGCACTGAATATTGACAACATATGAACGTCACACCCCCTCTCCATCCAAATATTTAAAGTTTTGAAAAAAAAGTGTTTGGGGGTCGGTATATCTATTTTTAGAAACGCTAATATAAAAAAACCTGGCAATATTGTGTGAGTGAATGCTAAAAATGTTATGAAGGATCGCCTTAAAAAACTTTATTTTAAATTTTTCTATGAGTGATAAAGCACTGAATATTGACAACATATGAATGTCACACCCCCTCTCCATCCAAATATTTAAAATTTCGAGAAAAAAAATGTCTTGGGGTCGGTATATCTATTTTTAGGAACGCTAATACAAAACCTGACAATATTGTCTGATTGAATGCTAAAAATGTTATGATAGATCGCCTTAAAAAAACATGGTTTTACATTTTTCTATGAGTGATAAAGCACTGAATATTGACAACATATGAACGTCACACCCCCTCTCCATTCAAATATTCAAAATTTCGAGAAAAAAGTTTCTGGAGATCGGAATATCTATTTTTAGGAACGCTATTAAAAAAAATGGACAATAATTTCTGATTGAATGCTAAAAACATTATGACACACCGCCTTGAAAACGGAATTTTAAATGTTTCTATGAGTGATAAAGCACTAAATATTGACAACATATGAACGTCAATCCCCCTCTCCATCCAAATATTTAAAATTTCAGAAAAAAAAGTGTCTGGGTTGTCGGTATATCTATTTTTAGGAACGCTAATAAAAAATAAAAAAAACTGACACTATTGTCTGATTGAATGCTAAAAATGTTATGACAGATCGCCTTAAACGTAATTTAAAAATGTTCTATGAGTGATAAAGCACTAAATATTGACAACATATGAATGTCACACCCCCTCTCCATCCAAATATTAAAAATTTCGAGAGAAAAAAAAGTGTCTGGGGGCCAGTATATCTATTTTTAGGAACGCTAATACAAAACCTGACAATATTGTCTGATTGAATGCTAAAAACGTTATGACAGACCGCATTAAAATACTTAATTTTAAATGTTTCTATGAGTGATAAAGCCCTGAATATTGACAACATATGAACGTCACACCCCCTCTCCATCCAAATATTTAAAATTTCGAGAAAAAAAGTGTCTGGGGGCCATATATCTATTTTTAGAAATGCAAATATTAAAAAAAACTGACAATATTGGTGTGAGTGAATGCTAAAAACATTATGACAGATCGCCTTAAAAAACATTATTTTACATTTTTCTATGAGTGATAAAGCACTGAATATTGACAACATATGAACGTCACACCCCCCCTCCCCATCCAAATATTTAACATTTCGAGAAAAAAAATGTCTGGGGGCCGGTATTTTTATTTTTAGAAACTCTAATACAAAATATGACAATATTGTGTGATTGAATGCTAAATACGTTATGACAGATCGCCTTAAAAAAACATTTTAAATTTTTCTATGAGTGATAAAGCACTGAATATTGACAACATATGAATGTCACACCCCCTCTCCATCCAAATATTTAAAATTTCGAGAAAAAAGTGTCTGGGGGCCGGAATATCTATTTTTAGGAACGCTAATAAAAAAACAGACAATAATGTCTGATTGAATGCTAAAAACGTTATGACACACCGCCTTAAAAAACAGAATTGTAAATGTTTTTCTATGAGTGATAAAGCACTGAATATTGACAACATATGAACGTCGGACCCCCTCTCCATCCAAATATTTAAAATTTCGAGAAAAAAAATTGCCGGGGGTTCGGTATATCTAATTTTAGGAACGCTAATACAAAACCTGACAATATTGTCTGATTGAATGCTAAAACGTTATGACAGATCGCCTCAAAAAAACATAGTTTTAAATGTTTCTATGAGTAATAAAGCCATGAATATTGACAACATATGAATGTCACACCCCCCCTCTCCATTCAAATATTTAACATTTCGAGAAAAAAGTGTCTGGGGGCCGGTATATCTAATTTTAGGAACGCTAATTTAAAAAAAAACTGACAATATTGTGTGATTAAATGCTAAAAACGTTATGAAAGATCGCCTTAAAAAACTTTATTTTAAATTTTTCTATGAGTGATAAAGCACTGAATATTGACAACATATGAATGTCACACCCCCTCTCCATCCAAATATTTAAAATTTCAAGAAAAAAGTGTCTGGGGGCCGGAATATCTATTTTTAGGAACGCTAATAAAAAAAATTGACAATAATTTCTGATTAAATGCTAAAATCGTTATGACACACCGCCTTAAAAAACGGAATTGTAAATGTTTCTATGAGTGATAAAGCCCTGAATATTGACAACATATGAACGTCACACCCCCTCTCCATCCGAATATTTAAAATTTCGAGAAAAAAAATGTCTGGGGGCCGGTATTTTTATTTTTAGAAACTCTTAATACAAAATCTGACATTATTGTCTGTTTGAATGCTAAAAACATTATGACAGACCGCCTTAAAAAACGTGATTTTACATTTTTCTATGAGTGATAAAGCACTGAATATTGACAACATATGAACGTCACACCCCCCCTCCCCATCCAAATATTTAACATTTCGAGAAAAAAATGTGTCTGGGGGCCGGTATATCTATTTAAGGCGATCTATCATAACGTTTTTAGCATTCAATCAGACATTATTGTGAGGTTTTGTATTAGCGTTCCTAAAAATCAGATTTCGTGTCCTGATAAGGCCCCTTCCGTGGCAGATCAGAGAAACCCACACCTCTACAGCGCATTCCATCGCACACACTAAAAATCAGATAAAACGGCTCCCAGACACATTTTATTCTCAAAATTTGGGCCCCCTAAGTCAAAATAATTGCCCAGGCCTGGACTATGGTCAGAATTAGTTACTATGGTAATGTAATTAGTTACTATGGTAATCTACGTCACAGCAGCTCAGAAGAGGCAGCCAGCAGTGTGTGCGGGGAGCGTTTCCACAGAGTGTCAGCCTGAAATGTGGGTGTCAGCGACAGATTATTTTTACAACAAAGTTCTTAAGTTTAGTGATGTATCAGATATAACAGATTGTAGTTTTTTTTTTTGTTGTTTTGTTTTTAGCCTTTGTGTTCATATGTCACTGTGTTTATTGCATTTCGCTTGATGGTAAAATATGAGGATGGAGAGTGGGTGTGACCTTCATATTTTGTCAATATACAGTGTTTTATCCTTCATAGAAAAATTTTAAATTCCATTCTGTTTTTTAAGGCGGTCAGTCAGGTTCAAACACTGAACCATCTATTAAACAAGACAAAAAGCAAGGAATCAAACAGAGACAAGATTCAATTTAGCTCATGAGGAGAGCATGTGGACCTGCACCCTCGTACAGTGTCACCCCACGCCCTGAGAAAAAAGTTCCATGCCTCCCCATTTATTTGGACATTCCCTGATTACATATGCAGACGCTTCTAAGAGGACGGGTCTCATTACGCAGCAGCTGCATTGAGTCATAAGCCGTTAAAACAAAAGGTGCTTGGAGGTGTGTCGGGTTTGCCCCCCTTTCTGCATGTAGATTTCGGGTTCTGACAAGGCCCTTCCCGTGGCTGTCCAGATCTGAGAAACCGATACTTTTACGGCGCATTCCATCGCACACACTAAAAATCAGATAAACCGGCCCCAGACATATTTTTTACTCTAAATTTGGACCCCCTCCCCCAACTCAAAATAATTGCCCAGGCCTGTTTTAAATTGATACATGTGTGAATAGCACATGTACTGTAATGACGAAATGAACAAGTCGCTTGAAACTCACATTATTTTTTAAGCTGCCATTTCCTTGAATTGTTATTATAGCATGAACATTTTTTTTATTTTATTTGACACATTCCTCATCAGAGTGGGAGAAAAGACTGCATTCACGCGTGTCATTGAACACATCACGGCTTTTCTAATATCTGGGTTTTAGATCCTCCGGGCTACGCACAATGTACAGATCTGGATGGCTCAAATTGTGTTTTTTTTTTTGTTTTTGTCGGTTGCGAGCTTCCTTTTTTGTTCCAGATTTCAGATGCAATCAGAGGTGTAAGTAGCAAGCTCTGTGTGCTCTCACAATTGGAGACTCTTCATGGGATTTAAAAAGTGTGGTTGATATAAAAAAAAAAAACTCTGTTATTCCTGTGCCTTAGGCCAATGGAAACATTTGAAGTAAAATGGCCTATCTGGAGAGTGGAGGGATCCACCATGACTTCCCCCCCCCCCCCCCCCCCCGCCCCCATGTAGACCCCTTGTCCTGTTTTCCTTGCCATACACAATCAAATCCTTCATTGAACCCACAACCCCGCGGAGAGGTTGTACCAACTGCTGTTCAAGACTACTTTTCTAGGTCAACTTATTCAAGCTTTATTACGAAGACTAAAACTATGTGTATTCTTGACTTTGTGTTATGTCCTGTGTAGAAAGTGAGAAATCATACATTTCGTTGAAATGTAGGCATAACTATTTATTAATTGTTATCTTGGGGAAAAATACTGTAATAAATGTTTTTTTTTTCCACATGTACAGCAATGTTGTCCCCTTTGTATTATCTCTATACTTTTAAAGTCCAAACCTATTTTTATTGAATATGTCCAGGGTGTACCCCGCCTTCCACCCGTATGTAGCTGAGATAGGCTCCAGCACCCCCCCCCCCCCCCCCCCCCCCCCGCGACCCCAAAAGAGACAAGCGGTAGGAAAATGGATGGATGGATGGATATACAGATTCCCTCAAAGGTATTCATGATGTGTCTATATTAGTTGTATTAGCCTACTATCAAAATGACTTTTAAAGTCTTATATAAGTGTTATAATGAAGGCAACACATGATGTAAGTGTCTATATTAGCTATATTAGCCTACTATCAAAATGACTTTAAAAGTCTTATATAAGTGTTATAATGAAGACAACACATGATGTAAGTGTCTATATTAGCTATATTAGCCTACTATCAAAATTACTTTAAAAGTCTTATATAAGTGTTATAATGAAGACAACACATGATGTAAGTGTCTATATTAGTTGTATTAGCCTACTATCAAAATGACTTTTAAAGTCTTATATAAGTGTTATAATGAAGGCAACACACGACGCAAGTTTATATATTAGTTATGATAGCCTAATATCAAAATGACTTTAAAGGTCGTATATAAGTGTTATAATGTAGGCAACACATGACATTAGTGCTATATAATTAGCTTTATTAGCTTACTATCAAAAGGACTTTAAAAGTGTTATATAAGTGTAATAATGAAGACAACACATGATGTGTCTATATTAATTATACTAGCCTACTATCAAAATGACATTAAAAGTCTTATAAAAGTGTTATAATAAAGGCAACACTTGATCTAAGTGTCTATATTAGTCATAATAGCCTACTATCAAAATGTCTTTAAAAGTCTTATAATTAAGACAACACATGATGTAAGTGTGTATATTAGCCTACTATCACATGACTTTTAAAGCCTTATATAAGTGTTATAATGAAGACAACACATGACGTGTCTATATAAGTTATAATAGCCTAATATCAAAATGACTTTAAAAGTCTTATATAAGTGTTATAATGAAGACAACACATGATGTAAGTGTCTATATTAGCTATAATAGCCTACTATCAAAATGACTTTAAAAGTATTTAATAAGTGTTATAATAAAGGCAACACTTGATCTAAGTGTCTATATTAGTTATAATAGCCTACTATCAGAGTGACTTTAAAACTCTTATAATGAAGACAACACATGATGTAAGTGTCTATATTAGCCTACTATCAAAATGACGTTAAAAGTCTTAAGTGTTATAATGTAGGCAACACATGACGTAAGTGTTATATAATTAGCTATATTAGCTTACTATCAAAGTTACTTTAAATCCTTATATAAGTGTTATAATGAAGACAACATATGTGTTTATATTAGCTATAATAGCCTACTATCAAAATGACTAAAGGTCTTATAAAAGTGTTATAATGAAGACAACATAAGTGTCTGTATTAGCTTATAATGTATGCAAAACTCCATATACATATATTTATTCGATTTTGTTTTTTTAGTTTTCAGTTTTCTTCTTTGTGGACATGGTGACGGTATGAGCTAGGGAACATAAAAACTACACTACCCAGCATGCAACAGTACTAACGAGCATGCGCGGTAGCACCGTTAAGTGTCGTATGAGCACGCCGTGTGAGTATAGTAAACGTTGACAACTCAGCCAACACGCTTCTTCTGCATTATTTACAATTAGACAGAGAACACAGACTTAGGGCTGCTAAAATTAGTAAAAATAACAATTGTCTCACGCGCAGTAAATAATCCCGGAAAGAATCATTGTGGACTAGGAATTGTTTCCAGTCGAACTTATTTACTGGGCGGTGACGCTCAAACACAGCCGGAAATGCTACACTCGCTTTAGCTAACCTATCAGATTTTTTTATATATAAATTTAGTCGTGGACGGTTACATTTTTTTCATTTCCTTAGGTACGTATTGTTTGTCTTCTTTAAATTGTATCAGTTCATCATGTCTAAATGTACACGTATTTCGTGTTGGCGTTTCCCGTTACGGCAAAAGTAAGGAATGAATTCGAAGTGACACCAGGATTGTTTTTAATCATACACTGAATTATGATTATTGACAAGCCTTAGTCCTCTATTAAAGATGTCGTTTTGTCGTGCACGTAGCGATATAAAACTGTTACCTGCCCATAAAGTGTTAGTGTTACAGAAAGCGGAGTGTACTTAAATAGACTGACCATAGGTCCTCTTTCCCCCGGACATGTCCTCTTTTACGGGCCTGTCCGGGGTGTCCGGGCGGGGTTTCTTAAATGCCTCAAACGTCCTGCGTTTTGTGTCAGGGTTGCGTGTATTTTTAATGTACGTACAGGGTTAAAAAGGGGTCCGGTCCATAGTGGATCTAGCATAATATTGTGAAAGTCCAGTCCATAGTGGATCTAACATAATAGTGTGAGAGTCCAGTCCATAGTGGATCTAACATAATAGTGTGAGAGTCCAGTTTATATTGGATTTAACATAATAGTGAGAGAGTCCAGTCCATAGTGGATCTAAAATAAAACTGTGAGAGTCCAGTCCATAGTGGATCTAGCATAATACTGTGAGAGTCCAGTCCATGGTGGATCCAGCATAATATTGTGAGAGTCCAGTCCGTAGTGGATCTAAAATAATAGTGTGAGAGTCCAGTCCATAGTGGATCTAGCGTAATACTGTGAGAGTCCAGTCCATAGTGGAGCTAGCATAATATTGTGAGAGTCCAGTCCATAGTGGATCTAGCATAATATTATGAGAGTCCAGTCCATAGTGGATCTAACATAATAGTGAGAGTCCAATCCATAGTCACTCTAGCATAATACTGTTAAAGTCCAGTCCATACAGGATCAAACATGATAGTGAAAGTCCAGTCCATAGTGGATCTAACATAATACTGTGAGAGTCCAGTCCATAGAGGATCTAACATAATAGTGCGAGGGTCCAGTCCATAGCGGACCTAGCATAATACTGTTACAGTGCAGTCATAGTGGATCTAACATAATAGTAAGAGTACAGTCCATAGTGAAGCTAACATAATAGTGAGAGTCCAGTCCATAGTGGATCTAACATGATAGTGAGAGTCCAGTCCATAGTGGATCTAACATAACATTGAGAGTCCAGTCCATAGTGGATCTAACATAATAGTGAGAGTCCAGTCCATAGTGGCTCTTACATAATAGTGAGAGTCCAGTCCATAGTGGATCTAACATGATAGTGAGAGTCCAGTCCATAGTGGATCTAACATAATAGTAAGAGTCCAGTCCGTAGTGGCTCTTACATAATAGTGAGAGTCCAGTCCATAGTGGATCTAACATGATAGTGAGAGTCCAGTCCATAGTGGATCTAACATAATAGTGAGGGTCCAGTCCATAGTGGATCTAACCTAATAGTAAGAGTACAGTCCATAGTGGATCTAACATAACACTGAGAGTCCAGTCAATAGTGGATCTAACATAATAGTGAGAGTCCATTCCATACTGGATCGCACATAATAGTGAGAGTCCAGTCCCTAGTGGATCTAACATAATAGTGTGAGAGTCCAGTCCATAGTGGATCCAACATAATAGTGTGAGAGTCCAGTCCATAGTGGATCTAACATAATAGTGTGAGAGTCCAGTCCATAGTGGATCCAACATAATAGTGTGAGAGTCCAGTCCATAGTGGACCTAAGATAATAGTGTGAGAGTCCAGTCTTTAGTGGATCTAGTTAATATTGCTCCTCTGCTCATAAAACCAGTAATGTCATGACACACCGTCATGCCCGGGAACCAGTACTTTTCAAACAGAGTATAGTACCGTTTTTGATTAATTAGTACCAAAATATCATACTAGTACCGGTACACCCTAAAATAGATATGATGAAACTTTGTCAAAACAGGTAAATGAGTATCTCTCTGGTTGCATGGAGATGAGAAATAGATAGGTTTTTATTTGTTGAATACATTTTTGAACATTATGCATCGATTCAGAATCAGGATTTAAAGTGTTGCGATTTGCATATGGTTTTATTTGATCGTGGAAACGTTTTTGTTGGACTTAGAGATCAGGATGGACCTGAACCCACAGGCTAAAGACAGCATGGAGCGGGCAGACTTGGTTTCTGAGGACGGGAAGAACAGCAAGTCTGTGTTGTGTCAACGCTGCGGCTCCAAGGTGTTATGTCCTGGGACCGCCGTCTTTGCAGAGAAAGAGGTACTCTCAAAAGTCACTTTAGTGCAGCCTTTATGTCCAATCACATGGCATCATTATTCATGTTGGAGCTTCAACAAGCTGAGTTGAAGTGATTTACCCTCAGGTGGGAAACTGATTTTTGGGTTCCAGAAAAGCTGATCTGGTTGTGTTGAATCCCTCCTCAATGTTTACACTCTGAGTTAAAACCACTACGAAAAGTCGGGATCCATGAAGCAGTGATTGTACTTTTCACCCAAGAAAATAGGGACTGCTTGTCTTGACTCAGCTAAAAGTAAAACCTGATGATGAGCATCCAAATGTAGAAAGAAAAGTATTAGTCAAATAATATTGACAGAGTCAATGCACTATTTTATAATTGTAACATGTTCTCATTAGCCCACAGGTAAAAAAAATGATATGGAATAAAATCACATTATCTACACCAGAGGAAAAACAACGTAAAATACTATCTCCTGTTTGAATGACATTTGACAAGTCAATGGAAATGCTAAGTAGATTTGATCTTTTATTTATTTTTATAAGCAGGCACTTTGGTTCTCTTTGAAATAAGAACAATTATTTGCCATTTCAGATGAGATTTGTTCTTATTGCAAGTAATGCTTCTCATACATTAGTTATTTTACAATAATTAAATACAAAATGTATTGAAATATATTTTGTAATTAAAAGTCAATTATGGCTAAAACAGGTGAAATATCTGAGAATCAATCAATGTAAAAGACACGTGTGTGTGTGTGGTGTGTGTGTGTGTGTGTATATATGTATAATATGTATATATAAATGCATGTGTGTGACATATATATATATATATATCCATCCATTTTCTACCGCTTATTCCCTTTCGGGGTTGCGGGGGGCGCTGGCGCCTGTCTCAGCTACAATCGGGCGGAAGGCAGTGTACACCCTGGACAAGTCGCCACCTCATCGCAGGGCCAACACAGATAGACAACATTCACACTCACATTCACACACTAGGGACCATTTAGTGTTGCCAATATATTCTATTAGGGGTGTAACGGTACGTGTATTTGTATTGAAACGTTTCGGTACGGGGGTGTACCGAACAACTTTCTAAGCTAAAGTCTTAACAAGCTGCTTTGCTTCTTCTGCCTCTGTCTCAGCACCCAGCATTGTCCCACCCACACAACCATCTGATTGGTTACATACAAAGCGATAACAGCCAATCAGCAGTGCGTATTCAGAGGCATGTAGTCAATGCTTCAGCGTCGAGCAGATAGGTGTTTAGCAGGTGAGCATAAGACAGCGTTCTCTCCCCATATTATAATAAACACAAACAACTACTAACATCACTATGAGCCCGTCGACCTTCTAGAACAGGGGTGTCAGACTCAAATACAGAGTGGGCCAAAATGTAAAACTGAACAAAGCTGCGGGCCGAGGTAGAACAAGTTAATGTTATGATAAGGACCCAAACAAGTTTTGCATTGAATATTGAACAAGCAAGGCTTATATAACTTTATAATAATAATAATTAAAAAATATCAATGGCACATCAAGTAAAATAAAAACACAAATTTAATGCCTTTTTTCGGCGGCGGGGGGTTTGGTGGTAGCGGGGGTGTATAATGTAGCGTCCCGGAAGAGTTAGTGATGCAAGGGGTTCTGGGTATTTGTCCGGTTGTGTTTATGTTGTGTTACGGTGCGGATGTTCTCCCAAAATGTGTTTGTCATTCTTGTTTGCTGTGGGTTCACAGTGTGGCGCATATTTGTAACAGTTTTAACCTTGTTTATACGGCCACCCTCAGTGTGACCTGTATGGATGTTGACCAAGTATGCCTTGCATACACTTGTGTGTGTGTGTATGAGCCGCATATATTATGTGACTGGGCCGACACGCTGTTTTTATGGAAGAAAAGCGGACGTGGCGACATGTAGAGAACGCCAAAAGCAGTGCTTTTACGGCCCGCCCCCAATATTATTGTCCGGGTGGAAATCGGGAGAAATTCGGGATGGGGCACTGAGCTTCGGGAGTCTCACGGGAAAATTGGGAGGGTTGACGAGTATGAGTATTAGCGGTGAATGTGGTGTTACGGCGGCAGGCCAGCTCTAATGTTAATTTGATATTGCCTCAAGGGCCAAATGAAATTACACGGCCCGCGGGCCAGAGTTTGACACCTATGTTCTAGAAACTTAAACTGCAGCTCAGCTCACTCGCAGTTCTGGCTTGAGGTGAAGGCTAATTAGCTTTTAGCGTAACGTTGGCTCATTTTGCGGTGTGTGTGTGTGTGTGTGTGTGTGTGTGTGTGTGTGTGTGTGTGTGTGTGTGTGTGTGTGTGTGTGTGTGTGTGTTTTACAGACAGAAGAGTTTTGAATGGCAGGGTCCCTGCTATCAAGTGTTGATAAAAATATAACATTTACATAATAAAAATCAACTACAGGCTTCCCAAATGCTGTAATAAATTAAGCATGATGAGTTGACTTGAAACTGTTTAATGTTGAACTTTTTATATGTAAAGGAAAAGTTTTGTCATGTTATTTAATCTGAGCAACAACTTGAGGCAGTTTAATGTGGATTAATGTGAGCAGAATTATTATAGTGTTCCCTATGTTAAAAGGATAAAGCCATTGTTTACAAATTTGGTAAATAAATAACCAAAAAATGTATATTTTGTTGTTTTCTTACTGTACCGAAAATGAACTGAGCCGTGACCTCTAAAACGAGGTACGTACCGAACCGAAATGTTTGTGTACCATTACACCCCTAATATATATATATATATATATATATATATATATATATATATATATCCATCCATAAATAACAAAACAACTGAGGTTTACATAGTATGTTACCAGCGTTACCACTTTGGCTTCCATTGCATCTGGAAAGTATTCACAGCACTTCGCTTTTTCCACATGTTATGTTCCTGCCTTATTGCAAAATGGAACACATTAATTTTTTCCTCAAAATTCTACACAAATTACCACATAATGACAATGTGAAAATATTGTTTGAGCTTTTTGAAATGTATTAAAAATGAAAAGTAAAAAATCACATGCACATAAGTGTTTAGAGGCTTTATATATAGACTAGGGTTGTACAGTATACTGGTACTAGTACCAGTATACTGGTACTAGTACCAGTATACTGGTACTAGTACAGTATACTGATACTAGTACAGTACACTGGTACCAGTACAGTATACTGGTACTAGTACAGTATACTGGTACCAGTACAGTATAGCATCGCGGTACTAATGAATCAAAAACGATACTATACTCTGTTTAAAAAGTACTGGTTCCCCACTTTTTTTTTAACAGGCGTGACGGTGCGTCTTTGTCACGTCATGACATTGGTGGTTTTCACTTATCCTCATCTCCATGACGACAAATAAAGTATGTTTCTTACAAGTATTATTATCACTGGAGGACGAGCTAAACATGCTTCACTACACACCGTAGGAGGATACAATAGATCACCGGCGTCACAATGTAAACAAAAGCCATGGTTGTCTCTACACCTGACATCCACTGTAATGATACCAAGTACAAGAGCGTATCTAGTCGATACTACTATGATTACATCGATATTTTTTATCCTCACAAATTTTTTTTCCTTTATTTTAAATGTGTATTATGTTTATAAATTCATGAAATACGTCCCTGGACACATGAGGACTTTGAATATGACCAATGTATGATCCTGTAACTACTTGGTATCGGATCGATACCTAAATGTGTGGTATCGTCCAAACTAATGTCAAGTATCAAAGAAGAGAAGAATAAGTGATTATTACATTTGAACAGAAGTGTAGATAGAACATGTCGAAACAGAAAATAAGCAGATATTAACAGTAAATGAACAAATGGATTAATGATCATTTTTTACTGTTTGTCCCTCAAAATATTGACCTAATAATAGGTAGATAAATGACACAATATGTTACTGCAGACTAATTAGGAGTCTTTGTTTGTTTACTTACTACTAAAAGACAAGTTGTCTAGTATGTTCACTATTTTATTTACGGACTAAATTGCAATAATAAACATGTTTAATGTACACTAACATTTTTTGTTCAAATAATCACAAAAATGCCTATTTTTGTGGTCCCCTGAAGTTAGAAAAGTATCGAAATGCATTTTGGTACCGGTACCAAAATATCGGCGAAGTGAAGTGAATTATATTTATATAGCGCTTTTCTCAAGTGACTCAAAGCGCTTTACATAGTGACACCCAATATCTAAGTTACATTTAAACCAGTGTGGGTGGCACTGGGAGCAGGTGGGTAAAGTGTCTTGCCCAAGGACACAACGGCAGTGACTAGGATGGCGGAAGCGGGAATCGAACCTGCAACCCTCAAGTTGCTGGCACGGCCACTCTACCAACCGAGCTATACCGCTCGGTATTGGGACAACCCTAAAATAGACAGGCATGTGCCTTTCCAAATCATGTCCAACCAACTAGATTCACCCCAGGCGGACTCCAATGAATCAGCACCTCCAAGTCCGAGTCCCTAGTTCTCGCCCGGAAAAGGGTGGAGTGCCATCTCCGAGGTTGGGGAGTTCAAGTACCTCAGAGTCATGTTCACGAGTGAGGGAAGAGCGGATTGTGAGATCGACAGGCGGATCGGTGCGGCGTCTTCAGTAATGCGGACGCTGTATGGATCCGTTTTGGTGAAGGAGCTGAGCCGGAAGGCAAAGCTCTCAATTTATCGGTCATGAGCTCTGGGTTATGACCGAAAGGACAAGATCACGGGTACCAGCGCCTGAAATGAGTTTCCTCCTCCGGGTGGCAGGTCTCTTCCTTAGAGATAGGCTGAGAAGCTCTGTTATCCGGGAGGAACTCAAAATAAAGAAGCTGCTCCTCCACATGGAGAGGAGCCAGATGAGGTGGTTCGGGCATCTGGTGAAGATGCCATCCAAACGCCCCCCTAGGGAGGTGTTTCGGACTCGTACCACCAGTAGGAGACCACAGGGAAGACCCAGGACACATTAGGAAGACTATGTCTCCCGGCTGGCCTGGGTATGCCTCGGGACCCCCCGGGAAGAGCTGGACGGTATAGCTCGGTTGGTAGAGTGGCCGTGCCAGCAACTTGGGGGTTGCAGGTTCGATTCCCACTTCCGCCATCCTAGTCACTGCCGTTGTGTCCTTGGGCAAGACACTTTACCCACCTGCTCCCAGTGCCACCCACACTGGTTTAAATGTAACTTAGATATTGGGTTTCACTATGTAAAGCGCTTTGAGTCACTAGAGAAAAGCGCTATATAAAGATAATTCACTTCACTTCACTGGACGAAGTGGCTGGGGAGAGGAACGTCTGGGCTTCCCTGCTTAGGCTGCTGCCCCCGCGACCCGACGTCGGATAAGCGGAAGAAGATGGATGGATGGACTCCAATGAAGCTGTAGGAACATCTCAATGATGATCAGGAAGCACTTGATCTCACTTTTGAGCTTCATGGCAAAGGCCGTGAACACTTATGTTATGTACATGTCATTTCTTATTTTAATACATTTGGGAGAATCTCTAGAAAAATATGGGTATTGTGTGTAAAATTTTGAGGACAAAAACAAATGTATTCATGGCAGTGTTGTTTACTCCATGTTTTGCCCACAGCCGCGACGCATTCGGACGTCCAATTAAAAGTGCGTTTTTTTTTTCTATTCAGCTGATCCTGCCGTCCATGCGTAAAAAGAGCAGCCTCGGCCCCACGGACGACTCGGTGGACGGGGACACGCTGACCGCCCACTGGTTAGTGGGGGAAATGTTTGATTTTGAGAACGTGGGCTTCACCAACGACGTGGGGAGGATCAAATATCTCATCTGTGCGGACTGTGAGATCGGACCCATCGGCTGGCACTGCTTGGATGACAAGAGAAGTTACTATGTGGCCATAGAGCGGGTCAGTCATGCCTAGCTGCAGCCAGCAGGAAGTGACTTTTAAACCCTCAGAAAGCTGCGCCACTCACACTTTAGATTCCTGCTGTTCTTTAAACGGTATGATTAATAAAAGATGAACATGGTCTACCTGCTCATCGCTTGTGCAAACAAGAGCTGACAAAGTATGAGGTAAACATTCTACTGTGCAGGTTTTTGTGTGGGTTCTCTGTGGTTTGGCCTAATATGGACAGGACCTCCCGTTCAGGGTGCAACAAAGTAATTGATTTGATCTTTCTTTCCTGCTTTTCAGCACACTCTCACTCCTCATCTCTTCTCGTCCGTCCCCCGCCTCCCTCTCATGGCCTCGGACGCTGCTTATAGAGAAGACGTGTGATTAGATAACCTGCTTCAGCTGGGAAATCTACTTACCTGTCAGCTGCTTCATAGCCGGCCCCTGCACACGCCCTTCCCGCAGGAGACGCGCCGACCACGCCCCCTCCACATGCCTCCACCGCCAGCCGTCCAGCCGCGCCTACTCCCCCTATCCAAACCCCTCCATAGAAGAGCGGGAGAGGAAGTCGGCCACGGCCATCTGCGCACCCGGTCTGTGGACCATTCGGAAGTTGTAGGATTATAAGGCGAGATACCAACGGCTTTGTAGTCCGAGCATAGGCTGAAGGAGCGCCCCGACCGTCCACCGGATGACGAGGCATTCCCTCTCTACCGTGCTGTACCTCGCGTCCCGATCTGAGAGCTTCCGGCTGATGTATAGTAGGGGCCGGTCGACTCCACCGCCAGACTCAGGCTGGGAAGCCGTCCGGTTGCGCCTACTCCTCCCACCCCCTCTGTAGAAGAGCGGGAGAAGAAGTCGGCCACGGCCATCTGCCCACCCAGTCTGTGGACCACTCGGAAGTTGTAAGGTTGTAAGGCGAGATACCAATGGGTGATCCACGCGTTGGCATCCTTCAGGCGGTGGAGCCACTGGAGGGCTTTGTAGTCCGAGCATAGGCTGAAGGAGCGCCCCGACCGTCCACCGGATGACGAGGCACTCCCTCTCTACCGTGCTGTACCTCGCGTCCCGATCTGATGTATAGTAGGGGCCGGTCGACTCCACCGCCAGACTCAGGCCGGGAAGCCATCCGGTTACGCCTACTCCCCCCACCCCCTCCGTAGAAGAGCGGGAGAGGAAGTCTGCCACGGCCATCTGCCCACCCGGTCTGTGGACCACTCGGAAGTTGTAGGGTTGTAAGGCGAGATACCAATGGGTGATCCGCGCGTTGGCATCCTTCAGGCGGTGGAGCCACTGGAGGGGTTTGTGGTCCGTGCAGAGGCTGAAAGAGCGCCGACCCGCCCACCGGAAGGCGAGGCACTCCCTCTCCACCGTGCTGTACCTCGCCTCCCGGTCCGAGAGCTTCTGGCTGATGTATAGTACGGCCCGGTCGACATCACCACCAGACTCAGGCCAGGAAGCTGTCCGGCCGCGCCTACCCCCCACCGCCCTCCTCCGTAGAAGAACGGGAGAGGAAGTCGGCCACGGCCATCTGCAACCCCAGTCTGTGGACCACTCGGAAGTTGTAGGGTTGTAAGGCGAGATACCAACGTGTGATCCACGTGTTGGCATCCTTCATGCGGTGGAGCAACTGGAGGGGTTTGTGGTCCGAGCAGTGGCTGAAGGAGCGTCGACCGCGCACTGGATGGCGAGGCACTCCCTCTTCACCGTGCTGTACCTCTCCTCCCGGTCCGAGAGCTTCCGGCTGATGTATAGTACAGGCTGGTCAATGCCACAGCCAGACTTAGGCCAGGAAGCCGTCCGGGTGACCTACTCCCCCCACTCCCCTCCGTAGAAGAGTGGGACAGGAAGTTGGCCATGGCCATCTGTGCCCCCGGTCTGTGGACCATTTGGAAGTTGGAATGTTGTAAGGCCAGATACGAACGGGTGATCTGGGCGTTGGCATCTTTCATGCGGTGGAGCCAGTGGAGGGGTTTGTGGTCCAAGTAAAGGCTGAAAGAGCGCCCCAGCAGGTAATACCGGGGATCCCCGACCGCCCACCAGATGACGAGGCACTCCCTCTCCACTGTGCTGTACCTTGCCTCCCGGTCCGAGAGCTTCCGGCTGATATGTAGTACGGGCCGGTCGACTCCCCCCCCAGACAGAAGGGGATTGAAAAGTTAGGCATGTGCAGTACTGACTCCTCGCAGAGAACTGTTTTTATCTTCTCCAACACCCGCTGGCACCACTCCCTCCACCGAACCAAATCTGGAGCACCCTATCGGGTGAGGTCAGTCAGTGCAGCTGGACAGGTCAGGAAACCGGGAATGAACCTACGGTAGTAGCCCGCCAGTCCCAAAAACTGCCTCACCCTCTTTTTTTCGTCTTGGGAGGTTTACCGGCCGCGATCACCGCTGTTTTGACTACTTGCGGGCGCACCTGCCCTTCACGCAGGAGACACGCAGACCACGCCCCCTCCACAAATACATTTTAGGGTAAAAAAATCCTAAAAAGTTTAATTTTAAGTATTCATGTCAAAGATTAAACAGTAAATGTTGATTGATTTAATTTTTAATTTAAACATTTTCTAGTAGATTGCACAGTACAGTACATATTCCCTACAATTGACCACTAAATGGTAACACCCGAGTAAGTTTTTCAACTTGTTTAAGTCGGGGTCCACGTTAAATAACTCTTAAAAGCTTGGGAACCTTCTAGAAAAATATTTTTAAAGCTAAGCAAGTGGCTAATATAGTAAAAAACCACTATTTAATTAGGCTTTGTTGAGTGTAAACATATTTTCTACCGCTTGGTGTCAGCATAACCATTTGTTTTCATGCAATCTGTCCACCAAAAGCTTTGTCCCGCCCACTCGACGGGATCCCACCAATCACCAACAAGAATACGAACTCCGGTTTGTGTGCAAACAAGAGCTGACAAAATAGAAGATAAAAATACTACATTTTAGGAAAAAAAATATTAAAAACGAGTGAAATGATGCAGCTAGTTAATTTTACTTGATGAAGCATTCTAAATTAAGATTTGTATTTTAAAAAATTAGCTGTATTTTTAAGATAGAATCAAGTATTTCAATCAGAAAACTATTTTAAACTTTCTAAATTATTTCACGTGTAATTCTTAGATTACGCATCCTAGTGATGTTTCAGAATTTTAAAAAAAGATTTCATCCGTGGGAGAAATCAAAATATTTAATTTTTTTTTTTTTTTTAACTAGATTAGACAAAATATGATATTTCATGCAAGGATTAAGATGGTGATCTAATGTCAATGATCAAAAATAAAAATATCTCTTAAAATGTCTAGAAATGACGTTTTAAATGACACGTGTCAAAGTCAAGGGGCCGCCACGTTCATTTTTGTGGCCTCTGAAAGCGTGGAAATAACATTTTGTAATTAAAGTATCTTTTCTTAATAAATGTATTGCAAAAATAAATATACTGCGTACGATTACAAATATTTACACTTTAATAATCTCTAATTATAAAAGTGAATAGAAAAATGGTTGGATGGAGTATATCACCATACATTTTAAAACAATGTTATTGTTCATATAAAAATAAATACTTCAATATCTGCTTGACTTGTGATTTCAAAGCAACATACTGTTTATGTCTAATTTTACAGTAATTTTTTTTTTTTACAATAAAATCCACTCTCAATATAAAGTAATAATACACTATAAAACACAACAGCCGTAGATTTTACAGTATAAAGAATGTCCATGATTTATTTTAACATTAAAAAAACTGGTACCGTTTTTCCATTCCATTTGATTTATTTCCATGTATTTTTATTTTATTTTATGTGCTGTAAAAAAAAAAAAAGAAGCTAATATTAAGGTGAAATTGTATAAAAAATGTGCATGCTTTTTTTATATATATATACGTAAAAAAAAACAGTGGTACCATTTTTCATTCAATTCCATGTATTTTTTATTTTATGTGCTGTAAAAACTTTTTTTTTTGTAAATAGCTAATAAGGGAAAATTGTATAAAAATGTGCATGATTTTTTTTTTACGTAAAAAAACTGTGGTAGCATTTTTTCCATTCCATTTAGGTTAATTCCATGTATTTTTATTTTATTTTACATGCTTTAAAAAAAAAGAAAGCTAATATTAAGGGAACATTGTCTCAAAAATGTGCAGGATTTTTTTTTTTTTTTTTTACGTAAAGAAACAGAGGTACCGTTTTTCCATTTCATTTAATATAATTTCATGTATTTTTTTATTTTGTTCTGAAAAAAAAAAAAAGCTAATATGGTAAAATTTTATAAAAAATGTACATGATTTTCTTTTACATAAAAAACAGTGGTACCGTAAAAAAAATAAGCTAATATGGTAAAATTGTATAAAAAATGTGCAGGATTTTTTTCTTTTTGCGTAAAAAAACCGTGGTACCGTTTTTCCATTCAATTTAATTTAATTACATGTATTTTTTATTTTATGTGCTGTAAAAAAAAAAAAAAAGCTAATACAATGGTAAAATTGTACAAAAAATGTGCAGGATTTTTTTTTTTTTTTTTACATAAAAAAACAGTGTTACCGTTTTTTCCATTCCATTTAGTTTATTTCAATGTATTTTAATTGTATTTTATGTGCTGTTAAAAAAAACAAAAAACTAATATTATGGTAAAATTGTATAAAAAATGTGCAGGATTTTTTTTTATTTTTACGTAAAGAAACAGTGGTACCGTTTTTCAATTTCATTTAATTTTATTCCATGTACTTTTTTTATTTTTTTCTGTAAAAAAAAAAAATGCTAATATGGTAAAACTGTATAGAAAATGTGCATGATTTTCTTTTACGTAAAAAACAGTGTTACCGTTAAAAAAAAAGAGGCTAATATGGTAAAATTGTATGGAAAATGTGCATGATTTTTTTCATGTTTAAAAATTGGTACCGTTTTTTCATTTCATTCCATATATTTTGTTTTATTTGATGTGCTGTAAAAAAACAAAAAAAGAAGGTAATATTATGGTAAAATTGTGTTAAAAAAATATGCATGAATTTTTTACGTAAAAAAACAGTGGCACCGTTTTTCCATTTAATTTAATTCCATGTATTTTTTTATTTTGTTCTGTTAAAAAAAAAAAAGCTAATATGGTCAAATTGTATAAAACATGTGCATGATTTTGTTTTATGTAAAAAAAACAGTGGTACCGTTTTACCATTCCATTCAATTTCATTCCATGTATTTATTATTTTATTTTATGTGCTGTAAAAAAAAGAAGCTAATAATATGGGAAAATTGTATAAAAAATGTGCATGATTTTCTTTTACGTAAAAAACAGTGTTACCGTAAAAAAAGAAGCTAATATTATGGTAAAATTGTATAAAAAATGTGCATGATTTTTTTCACGTAAAAAAAAACGGTACCGTTTTTTTCATTCCATTTATTTTAATTCCATGTATTTTGTTTATTTTATGTGCTGTAAAAAAAATAAAAAAATAAAAAAGCTAATACTATGGTAAAATAAAATAAAAAATGTGCATGATTTTTTTTCACGTAAAAAAACTGGTACCCTTAAAAAAAAAAAAGAAGTTACTATTATGGTAAAATTGTATGAAAAATGTGCATGATTTTTTTTTTATGTAAAAAAAACTGGTACCGTTTTTCCATTCCATTTAATGTAATTAATTCAATTTTTTTTTATATTTTATGTGCTGTAAAAAAAAGAAGCTACTATTACAGTAAAATTGTTGTACAGTGTACGTAAAAAATAGCAGACAATTGTAGATATAAAAATGGGAGCCTGTTTGGCACTCAGAATCAAGGTTTGGAATTGGGGGTTAAATCACCAAAAAAGATTATTGGGCGCGGCCACCGCTGCTGCTCACTGCTCCCCTCACCTTCCAGGAGTGATCAAGGGTGATGAGTCAAATGCAGAGAATAATTGTGTGTGACAATCATTGGTACTTAAACTAAACATGTTTTATATATACACATTTATATTCATACTTTATTTTATTCACTGTTAAAAGCGGCCATTTGAAGGCAACAATAATTTAGTTTTTGAGTGTAAACATATTTTTAACCGCCTGGTGTCAGCATAACTTTGTTTTCATGCGATGTTTTGATGTCGTTTGACTTGCCACAAGCTGTCCATCAAAAGCTTTGCCCCGCCTACTCGACGGAATCCCACCAATCACCAACCAGAATCCGAACTCCGGGTTTTTTTTTTTGTTTGTTTTTTTTAAGGTTTATTTATAAATTTCAACAATTACAAACAGTAAGTCAAACAACAATATAAAACATTATAAAACATCATGAAAACAGTACAAAACAGCGCCAGGGGGTTGTAAGCCGAACTCCGGTTAGTGTGCAACAGTTTTGTCCCAAAGTGGCGACGGATGAAAGGAAACGAACTCTACACGGTATTTCCGTCTAAGATATTTTCAAAATAAAGCTCACAATGAATGTATTCATTTCAAAAGCATTTAATAAGCCAAGTAAGCCCTTTTTACATTTCAATTCATAATTATCCCTTAAAAATTATATGCATTTGGATAAAATACAGTATGTGCAACAGTTTTGACCCAAATTTTTTTTTTTTTTTTTTTACTTTTATTTATACATTTCAACATTTACAAACAAACAAACGAGAAACAACAATCAAAAATAAGTACAAAAACAGAAAAAAAAAGGCACAAAAGACAGGTTGGGTATTGAGAAACTTTCATTTATGAATATAAAAACTAGCCAATAGAATAGTTTTGTCCCAAAGTGGCGACGGATGAAAGGAAACGAACTCGACACAGTATTTCCGTCTAGGATATTTTTAAAATAAAGCTGACAATGTAAATGTATTTATTTCAAAAGCGTTTAACAAGCCAAGTAGGCCCTTTTTTACATCTGGATTCATGATTATGACTTAAATATGATATACATTTGAATAAAAATACATATTTAAACGTTATTTACACAAACAGCTGAACTGTGTCTCCTGTCCAGCCAATCAGCAGGCTCCTCTAGACCATTTAAAAACAGAGATCCGGCCGCGGCGGAGCGATCTGGTGAATGAGTTCGATTTATCAACCGCGCGGAGGTGTCTTTGATTTCGGTCCAGCCGGGCGGGCTTCGATAGAGCGCGGCAGACTCCCCGCTTTCCCTGTGACGGGACCGGCATATCCCGACGTCTATATCTAACGCACACAAACAAGGGAGTAATCGTCTGTGAGGAAACCACCGAACTAATAATCATTTCATTCCATTTTTTATTTATCTCCTTCATTGATGTGCATTTTGAACGATAGAAAATTATTCCTCAATTATACAATTTAAATTAACACAACCATGCCTGAGAAGGAGCAGGATGAAGAAAAATCCTATAGTTTCCTGCCCCCTTTGACATTATACATTCATGAATATCATTTAAACCAACACATACATCCAAATGTACTAAAACAATTAAAAAAAAACACAACAAGTGCAAAACTTCATAACATATAAACCAGGGGTGTTAAACCCATTTTAGGTCGGGGGCCACAGGGAGAAAAATCTACTCCCAAGTGGGCCACACTGGTAAAATCACGGCACGATAACTTAAAAATAAAGACAACTTCGGATTGCTTTCTTTGTTTAAAAATCTAGCAAGCACGTTCTGAAAATTTACAAATCATAATGTTGTTGGGGTTTTTACACTTACATGTTGCGGTTAATAGTATTCTATCTTGATTTGTCGTCAATTATTCTTTCTGAATAAATTATGTGATAATGTTCATCAATCAACTAATTTCAATCTATCAATATAAAAAAAAATCAAAATCAAATTACAGGAAATTATTTATGTAGTTTGCTCATTTTCCCCCACTGGTGCATTAACATGTGGTTTATTTTTATTTTTACATACAAAGCTATTGCGACATCTAGTGGACACATCTAGAACAGCAGTTTCTTTCATTCAAAAGTTTTGGCTCATTTTTATATTTAGCAAACTCATACTGCGGGCCGATAAAACCTGTTTGCGGGCTTTATCAGGCCCGCGGGCCGTACCTTTGACACCCCTGGTAGAAACCAAACAGAGAAAATAATAATAATAGTACCTCACAGAATGATACAGAGCAAATACTAAACCAGACAAAAAAACAAGTAGAATAATAAGTAAAAAGCAAAATGTAAACACTTATGGCTGTTCATATGATCTTATTGTTCTATCTTTATATATTATTTTCAATTGGAATACATTTTTATAATTTTTTATCTCGTTGTAAAGAGAATTCCACAATTTTACCCGTACACATTTGTTTTAAAGTTGAATATTGCTGTTTGAAATGACCTTTTCTTCTATGCTCTGTATTCTCAAAAGTGATGACAAACATTTTGTTGTAAATTTGCTGGTAATGTTTTACTTGTAGCTTTAAATAATCCGCGATCACAAATAAAAAGCAAACTGTACAAAATGTAAACTTCCTCAACGATTATTTTACAATAACATTTAAGTATGGGGTCCATCCAATCATGTCGACTGGGGCGATATCTGAGTATGTTTATGGGTTAAATGATATCAATGATAGGTAAACATTATTTATGTGTAATTGTGTTCAATGATATCCTGCGATGAGGGGGTGACTTGTCCAGGGTGTACTCCGCCTTCCGCCCGATTGTAGCTGAGATAGGCGCCAGCGCCCCCGCGACCCCAAAAGGGAATAAGCGGTAGAAAATGGATGGATGTGTTAAATGATATCAATGATATGTAAACATTATTTATGTGTAATTGTGTTAAATGATATCAATATGCAAACATTAATTATGTGTAATTGTGTTAAATGATATCAATGATATGTAAACATTATTTATGTGTAATTGTGTTAAATGATATCAATGATATGTAAACATTATTTATGTGTATTGTGTTAAATGATATCAATGATATGTAAACATTATTTATGAGTAATTGTGTTAAATGATATCAATATGTAAACATTATTTATGTGTAATTGTGTTAAATGATATCAATATGTAAACATTATTTATGTGTAATTGTGTTAAATGATATCAATGATGTGTAAACATTATTTATGTGTAATTGTGTTAAATGATATCAATGATATGTAAACATTATTTATGAGTAATTGTGTTAAATGATATCAATATGTAAACATTATTTATGTGTAATTGTGTTAAATGATATCAATATGTAAACATTATGTGTAATTGTGTTAAATGATATCAATGATGTGTAAACATTATTTATGTGTAATTGTGTTAAATGATATCAATGATATGTAAACATTATTTATGTGTAATTGTGTTAAATGATATCAATGATATGTAAACATTATGTTTGTGTAATTTTGTTAAATGATATCAATGATATGTAAACATTATTTATGTGTAATTGTGTTAAATGATATCAATGATATGTAAACATTATTTATGTGTGATTGTGTTAAATGATATCAATGATAGGTAGACATTATTTATGTGAAATTGTGTTAAATTATATCAATGATATGTAAACATTATGTGTAATTCAGTTAAATGATATCAATGATATGTCAAAATAATGTGTAATTGTGTTAAATGATATCAATGATAGGTAAACATTATTTATGTTTAAATTATATCAATGATATGTCAACATAATGTGTAATTGTGTTAAATGATATCAATATGTAAACATTATGTATGTGTAATTGTGTTAAATGATATCAATGATATGTAAACATTATTTATGTGTAATTGTGTTAAATGATATCAATGATATGTAAACATTATTTATGTGTAATTGTGTTAAATGATATCAATGATATGTAAACATTATTTATGTGTAATTGTGTTAAATGATATCAATGATATGTAAACATGTGTAATTTTGTTAAATGATATAAATATGTAAACATTATTTATGTGTAATTGTGTTAAATGATATCAATGATATGTAAACATTATGTGTAATTGTGTTAAATGATATCAATGATATGTAAACATTATGTGTAATTGTGTTAAATGATATCAATGATATGTCAACATTTATGTGTAATTGTGTTAAATGATATCAATGATATGTAAACATTATTTATGTGTAATTGTGTTAAATGATATCAATGATATGTAAACATTATTTATGAGTAATTGTGTTAAATGATATCAATATGTAAACATTATTTATGTGTAATTGTGTTAAATGATATCAATATGTAAACATTATGTGTAATTGTGTTAAATGATATCAATGGTGTGTAAACATTATTTATGTGTAATTGTGTTAAATGATATCAATGATATGTAAACATTATTTATGTGTAATTGTGTTAAATGATATCAATGATATGTAAACATTATGTTTGTGTAATTGTGTTAAATGATATCAATGATATGTAAACATTATTTATGTGTAATTGTGTTAAATGATATCAATGATATGTAAACATTATGTGTAATTGTGTTAAATGATATCAATGATATGTAAACATTATGTGTAATTGTGTTAAATGATATCAATGATATGTAAACATTATGTGTAATTGTGTTAAATGATATCAATGATATGTCAACATTTATGTGTAATTGTGTTAAATGATATCAATGATATGTAAACATTATTTATGTGTAATTGTGTTAAATGATATCAATGATATGTAAACATTATTTATGAGTAATTGTGTTAAATGATATCAATATGTAAACATTATTTATGTGTAATTGTGTTAAATGATATCAATATGTAAACATTATGTGTAATTGTGTTAAATGATATCAATGGTGTGTAAACATTATTTATGTGTAATTGTGTTAAATGATATCAATGATATGTAAACATTATTTATGTGTAATTGTGTTAAATGATATCAATGATATGTAAACATTATGTTTGTGTAATTTTGTTAAATGATATCAATGATATGTAAACATTATTTATGTGTAATTGTGTTAAATGATATCAATGATATGTAAACATTATTTATGTGTGATTGTGTTAAATGATATCAATGATAGGTAGACATTATTTATGTGAAATTGTGTTAAATTATATCAATGATATGTAAACATTATGTGTAATTCAGTTAAATGATATCAATGATATGTCAAAATAATGTGTAATTGTGTTAAATGATATCAATGATAGGTAAACATTATTTATGTTTAAATTATATCAATGATATGTCAACATAATGTGTAATTGTGTTAAATGATATCAATATGTAAACATTATGTATGTGTAATTGTGTTAAATGATATCAATGATATGTAAACATTATTTATGTGTAATTGTGTTAAATGATATCAATGATATGTAAACATTATTTATGTGTAATTGTGTTAAATGATATCAATGATATGTAAACATTATTTATGTGTAATTGTGTTAAATGATATCAATGATATGTAAACATGTGTAATTTTGTTAAATGATATAAATATGTAAACATTATTTATGTGTAATTGTGTTAAATGATATCAATGATATGTAAACATTATGTGTAATTGTGTTAAATGATATCAATGATATGTAAACATTATGTGTAATTGTGTTAAATGATATCAATGATATGTAAACATTATGTGTAATTGTGTTAAATGATATCAATGATATGTAAACATTATGTGTAATTGTGTTAAATGATATCAATGATATGTCAACATTTATGTGTAATTGTGTTAAATGATATCAATGATATGTAAACATTATTTATGTGTAATTGTGTTAAATGATATCAATGATATGTAAACATTATGTGTAATTGTGTTAAATGATATCAATGATATGTCAACATTTATGTGTAATTGTGTTAAATGATATCAATGATATGTAAACATTATTTATGTGTAATTGTGTTAAATGATATCAATGATATGTAAACATTATTTATGTGTAATTGTGTTAAATGATATCAATGATATGTAAACATTATGTGTAATTGTGTTAAATGATATCAATGATATGTCAACATTTATGTGTAATTGTGTTAAATGATATCAATGATATGTAAACATGTGTAATTTTGTTAAATGATATAAATATGTAAACATTATTTATGTGTAATTGTGTTAAATGATATCAATGATATGTAAACATTATGTGTAATTGTGTTAAATGATATCAATGATATGTAAACATTATGTGTAATTGTGTTAAATGATATCAATGATATGTAAACATTATGTGTAATTGTGTTAAATGATATCAATGATATGTAAACATTATTTATGTGTAATTGTGTTAAATGATATCAATGATATGTCAACATTTATGTGTAATTGTGTTAAATGATATCAATGATATGTCAACATTTATGTGTAATTGTGTTAAATGATATCAATGATATGTCAACATTTATGTGTAATTGTGTTAAATGATATCAATGATATGTAAACATTATTTATGTGTAATTGTGTTAAATGATATCAATATGTAAACATTATTTATGTGTAATTGTGTTAAATGATATGTAAACATTATGTGTAATTTTGTCAAATGATATGTAAACATTATTATGTGTAATTGTGTTAAATTATATCAATATGTCAACATTATTTATGTGTAATTGTGTTAAATGATATCAATGATATGTAAACATTATGTGTAATTGTGTTAAATGATATGTAAACATTATTTCTGTGTAATTGTGTTAAATGATATGTAAACATTATTTCTGTGTAATTGTGTTAAATGATATGTAAACATTATTTCTGTGTAAATGTGTTAAATGATATGTAAACATTATTTCTGTGTAAATGTGTTAAATAATATGTAAACATTATTTCTGTGTAAATGTTGAAGGTGACGCGAGAGAATATCAGCTCGTAAGAAGTCATTTCTGGGTCTCTACTTTTCGGAGCGGAAGCACACCTTCCCCCCGCCGTCTCTCGCCCAATCGCTTCCAACTAGATAATTCTCTTTGAGTTGAATGAGTGGAGAATGGACGCCGACTGAAAGCTGCGATTCAAAGGCAACACATCGAGGGGAAATAAAGCAGCGTCGACGGGCAACACAATCCCCAGCGGCCGCCACGGAAAAGATGCAAGAATGAGTCAAGCTCAGCCGAATGAGTTCCTTCCTCCCCCGGAGTGTCCTGTCTTTGAGCCCAGCTGGGAGGAATTCGCCGACCCTTTTGCTTACATTAACAAAATACGGCCCATCGCCGAGAAAACTGGCATCTGCAAAGTCCGACCTCCGCCGGTAAGCCTCCGTCCCTCCCGCACCGTCCGTGTGGCGGCCGCCGCGGACGAGGAAGGAAGCCTTAAGTCGCCCTCAAAGTTGTGTTTTTAGACGTTTCAACATGGCGGAGTTTGGATTGTCAGCCTGAGCGAGAGCTGTGTTGCGTTCACTGTCGCCTCGCTGCAGTCCGTCAAAATAAACACTTACTAACGTCTTCAACTCTCAAACATTTGCTTATTCTACTCAACCATTTGTTAAATTTTAAAAAGCTGCCTTTTTAGTGTAAATAAATGCAAAAATAATAATTGTTTACATTTGGGTCGTAAAGTAGTATGTTGTTTTTTTTTGGACTATCGTCGAGAATTTAACCACTTGTTTTTAATAACTCGATAAAATCCACTTTTTATTGTAGTTAAATGCAATAAGAAGGTTTTTTTAAGCTTACTTTGCACTAGTCTGACACAGCTACGTGATCGGTGGCCATCTGTTTATGGAGAAAAGGGAGCCTTTTATCACAATAGACACAACGGTTGCTCTTTTATTTACAAAAATAACACAAAGAAACATTGTTTTATTCCTTGCTTTTTACTGCTAAATGTGTATTAAGCGTTTTTTTCAGGCCTCAAGTGTATTTTAATCCAATTTTTATTTAAGCTGGGTATAATTCTGCATTAATTCGCACTTTTCTAACTTGAATTGGTCATATAAATATTAGTTTTTAAAGACAAATTCATTGTTTGTCAAGATCAACCCACATTTACCATGCATTGTTAGCCACTGCTTTGTCAAGGGTGTGTCCACGCTTAATTTGCCTAATAATTGAACAAAAAATCAAATTTAAATGGATTTGTGCTTGCATCATTGACATTATTAGTCTGAATCCATTGTTAATATCTGCAATATATATGATGTAATTGTTGGATTTGTTTGGATTATTAAAAGGCCAAATTTTCATTGGCAAATCAGTCCCTAAAGTGACAACAAGGGTTTATTATAGTCAATAGTAAACTGAATCAAACTAATTCTGTGATTGAGTTGTAAAACAAGCTGCATCATACCATATCTAGATGGTATTTAAATATTCAGTGGGTTTATTTGACAAAAATAATGGAAACTGTTTACATTCGGGCCGTAAAGTAGTATGTTATTTTTTGGACTATTGTCGTTAGTTTAACCACTTGTTCTAATAACTCGATAAAATCCACTTTTTATTGTAGTTAAATGCAATAAGACGTTTTTTTTTAAGCTTACTTTGCACTAGTCTGACACAGCTACATGATCGGTGGCCAACTGTTTATGGAGAAAAGGGAGCCTTTTATCACAATAGACACAACAGTTGCTCTTTTATTTACGAAAATAACACAAAGAAACATTGTTTTATTCCTTGCTTTTTACTGCTAAATGTGTATTAAGCGTTTTTTTAGGCCTGAAATGTATTTTAATCTAATTTTGATTTAAGATGGGAATAATTCTGGGTTAACTCGCACTTTTATAACTTCAATTTGTCATATAAATATTAGTTTTTAAACACAAATTGATCGTTTGTAAAGATAAACCCACATTTACCATGCATTGTTAGCCACTGCTTTGTCAAGGGTGTGTCCACGCTTAATTTGCCTAATAATTGAACAAAAAATCTAATTTAAATGGATTTGTGCTTGCATCATTGACATTAGTCTGAATCCATTGTTAATATCTGCAATATATAAGATGTAATTGTTGGATTTGTTTGGATTATTAAAAGGCCAAATTTGCATTGGCAAATCAGTCCCTAAAGTGACAACAAGGGTTTATTATAGTCAATAGTAAACTGAATCAAACTAATTCTGTGATTGAGTTGTAAAACAAGCTGCATCATACCATATCTAGATGGTATTTAAATATCCGGTGGGGGTTTTATGTGACTAAAATAATTGAAATTGTTGACATTCGGGACATAAAGTAGTAGTTTTTTTCTGGGTTATTATCGTTAATTTAACCACTTGTTCTAATAACTCGATGAAAATCCACTTTTTATTGTAGTTAAATGCAATAAGAAGTTTTTTTAAAGCTTACTTTGCACTAGTCTGACACAGCTACGTGATCGGTGGCCAACTGTTTATGGAGAAAAGGGAGCCTTTTATCACAATAGGCGAAGCGGTTGCTCTTTTATTTACGAAAATAATACAAAGAAGCATTGTTTTATTCCTTGCTTTTTTACTGCTGAATGTGTATTAAGTATTTTTTTAGGCTTGAAATTGATTTTAATCCAATTTTTATTTAAGATGGGGATAATTCTGCGTTAACTCACACTTTTCTAACTTGAATTTGTCATATAAATATTAGTTTTTAAACACACATTCACCGTTTGTAAAGATCAACCCACATTTACCATGCATTGTTAGCCACTGCTTTGTCAAGGGTGTGTCCACGCTTAATTTGCCTAATAATTAAACAAAAAATCAAATTTAAATGGAATTGTGCTTGCATCATTGACATTATTAGTCTGAATCCATTGTTAATGTCTGCAATATATATGATGTAATTGTTGGATTTGTTTGAATTATTAAGAGACCAAATTTGCATTGGCAAATCAGTCCCTAAAATGACAAAAAGGGTTTATTATAGTCAATAGTAGACTGAATCAAACTAATTCTGTGATTGAGTTGTAGAACAAGCTGCATCATACCATATCTAGATGGTATTTAAATATCCGGTGGGGTTTTATGTGACTAAAATAATTGAAATTGTTGACATTCGAAACGTAAAGTAGTAGTTTTTTTCTGGGCTATTGTCGTTAATTTAACCACTTGTTCTAATAACTCGATAAAAATCCACTTTTTATTGTAGTTAAATGCAATAAGACGTTTTTTTTAAGCTTACTTTGCACTAGTCTGACACAGCTACGTGATCGGTGGCCAACTGTTTATGGAGAAAAGGGAGCCTTTTATCACAATAGACACAACGGTTGCTCTTTTATTTACGAAAATAACACAAAGAAACATTGTTTTATTCCTTGCTTTTTTATAGATAAATGTGTATTAAGCATTTTTTTAGGCCCAAAATTTATTTTAATCCAATTTGATTTAAACTGAGGATAGTTCTGCGTTAACTCACACTTTTCTAACTTCAATTTGTCATATAAATATTAGTTTTTAAACACAGTCATTGTTTGTCAAGATCAACCCACATTTACCATGCATTGTTAGCCACTGCTTTGTCAAGGGTGTGTCCACGCTTAATGTGTCTAATAATGGAGACAAAAAATGTCAAATAGAAATGGAATTGTGCTTGCATCATTGACATTATTAGCCTGAATCCATTGTTAATGTCTGCAATATATATGATTTAATTGTTGGATTTGTTTGGATTATTAAAAGGCCAAATTTGCATTGGCAACTCAGTCCCTAAAGTGACATCAAGGGTTTATTATAGTCAATAGTAAACAGAATCAATCTAATTCTGTGATTGAGTTGTAGAACAAGCTGCATCATACCATATCTAGATGGTATTTAAATATTCAGTGGGTTTATTTGACAAAAATTAAGGAAATTGTTGACATTCGGGCCGTAAAGTAGTATGTTTTTTTTTCGACTATTGTGTATAATTTAACCACTTGTTCTAATAACTCGATAAAATCCATTTTTTATTGTATTTAAATGCAATAAGACGTTTTTTTTTAAGCTTACTTTGCACTAGTCTGACACAGCTACGTGATCAGTGGCCAACTGTTTATGGAGAGAAGGGAGCCTTTTATCACAATAGACACAACGGTTGCTCTTTTATTTACGAAAATAACACAAAGAAACATTGTTTTATTCCTTGTTTTTACTGCTAAATGTGTATTAAGCGTTTTTTTAGGCTTGAAATCGATTTTAATCCAATTTTTATTTAAGCTGGGGATAATTCTGCATTAACTCGCACTTTTCCAACTTGAATTTGTCATATAAATATTAGTTTTTAAAGACAAATTCATTGTTTGTCAAGATCAACCCACATTTACCATGCATTGTTAGCCACTGCTTTGTCAAGGGTGTGTCCACGCTTAATTTGCCTAATAATTGAACAAAAAAATCAAATTTAAATGGAATTGTGCTTGCATCATTGACATTATTAGCCTGAATCCATTGTTAATGTCTGGAATATATATGATGTAATTGTTGGATTTGTTTGGATTATTAAAAGGCCAAATTTGCATTGGCAAATCAGTCCCTAAAATGACAACAAGGGTTTATTATAGTCAATAGTAAACTGAATCAAACTAATTCTGTGATTGAGTTGTAGAACAAGCTGCATCATACCATATCTAGATGGTATTTAAATATTCAGTGGGTTTATTTGACAAAAATAATGGAAATTGTTTACATTCGGGCCGTAAGTAGTATGTTTTTTTTTGGACTATATTCGTTAATTTAACCACTTGTTCTAATAACTCGATAAAATCCACTTTTTATTGTAGTTAAATGCGATAAGACGGTTTTTTCAAGCTTACTTTGCACTAGTCAGACACAGCTACGTGATCGGTGGCCAACTGTGAGAAAAGGGAACTTTTTATCACAATAGACACAACGGTTGCTCTTTTATTTACGAAAATAACACAAAGAAACATTGTTTTATTCCTTGCTTTTTACTGCTAAATGTGTATTAAGCGTTTTTTCAGGCCTCAAGTGTATTTTAATCCAATTGTGATTTAAGCTGGGGATAATTCTGCATTAACTTGCACTTTTCTAACTTGAATTTGTCATATAAATATTAGTTTTTAAAGACAAAGTCATTGCTTGTCAAGATCAACCCACATTTACCATGCATTGTGTTAGCCACTGCTTTGTGAAGGGTGTGTCCACGCTTAATTTGCCTAATAATTGAACAAAAAATCAAATTTAAATGGATTTGTGCTTGCATCATTGACATTATTAGTCTGAATCCATTGTTAATATCTGCAATATATAAGATGTAATTGTTGGATTTGTTTGGATTATTAAAAGGCCAAATTTGCATTGGCAACTCAGTCCCTAAAGTGACAACAAGGGTTTATTATAGTCAATAGTAGACTGAATCAAACTAATTCTGTGATTGAGTTGTAAAACAAGCTGCATCATACCATATCTAGATGGTATTTAAATATTCAGTGGGTTTATTTGACAAAAATAATGGAAATTGTTGACATTCGGGCCGTAAAGTAGTATGTTTTTTTGGACTATTGTCGTTAGTTTAACCACTTGTTCTAATAACTTGATAAAATCCACTTTTTATTGTAGTTAAATGCAATAAGACGTTTTTTTTAAAGCTTACTTTGTACTAGTCAGACACAGCTACATGATCGGTGGCCAACTGTTTGGGAGCCTTTTATCACAATAGACACAACGGTTGCTCTTTTATTTACAAAAATAACACAAAGAAACATTGTTTTATTCCTTGCTTTTTACTGCTAAATGTGTATCAAGCGTTTTTTTAGGCCTCAAGTGTATTTTAATCCAATTTTGATTTAAGCTGGGGATAATTCTGCATTAACTCGCACTTTTCTAACTTGAATTTGTCATATAAATATTAGTTTTTAAAGACAAATTCATTGTTTGTCAAGATCAACCCACATTTACCATGCATTGTGTTAGCCACTGCTTTGTCAAGGGTGTGTCCACGCTTAATTTGCCTAATAATTGAACAAAAAATTTAATTTAAATGGATTTGTGCTTGCATCATTGACATTATTAGTCTGAATCCATTGTTAATATCTGCAATATATAAGATGTAATTGTTGGATTTGTTTGGATTATTAAAAGGCCAAATTTGCATTGGCAACTCAGTCCCTAAAGTGACAACAGGAAGGGTTTAATATAGTCAATAGTAAACTGAATCAAACTAATTCTGTGATTGAGTTGTCGAACAGGCTGCATCATACCATATCTAGATGGTATTTAAATATTCAGTGGGTTTATTTGACAAAAATAATGGAAATTGTTGACATTCGGGCCGTAAGGTAGTATGTTATTTTTTGGACTATATTCGTTGATTTAACCACTTGTTCTAATAACTCGATAAAATCCACTTTTTATTGTAGTTAAATGCAATAAGACGTTTTTTTTAAAGCTTACTTTGCACTAGTCTGACACAGCTACGTGATCGGTGGCCAACTGTTTGGGAGCCTTTTATCACAATAGACACAACGGTTGCTCTTTTATTTACGAAAATAACACAAAGAAGCATTGTTTTATTCCTTGCTTTTTTATAGATAAATGTGTATTAAGCATTTTTTTAGGCCCAAAATTTATCTTAATCCAATTTGATTTAAACTGAGGATAATTCTGCGTTAACTCACACTTTTCTAACTTGAATTGGTCATATAAATATTAGTTTTTAAACACAAAGTCATTGTTTGTCAAGATCAACCCACATTTACCATGCATTGTGTTAGCCACTGCTTTGTCAAGGGTGTGTCCACGCTTAATTTGCCTAATAATTGAACAAAAATGTCAAATTGAAATGGATTTGTGCTTGCATCATTGACATTATTAGTCTGAATCCATTGTTAATGTTTGGAATATCTTGGATTTGTTTGGATTATTAAGAGGCCAAATTTGCATTGGCAACTCAGTCGCTAAAATGACAACAAGAAGGGTTTATTATAGTCAATAGTAAACTGAATCAAACTAATTCTGTGATTGAGGTGTCGAACACACTGCATCATACCATATTTAGATGATATTTAAATATTCAGTGGGTTTATTTGACAAAAATAATGGAAATTGTTCAGGCCTTTAAAGTAGTACGATTTTTTGTTTTGTTTTTTGGACTATTGTCGTTAATTTAACCACTTGTTCTAATAACTCTATAAATTCCACTTTTTATTTAAGTTAAATACAATAAGATGTTTTTTTTTTAAAGCTTATTTTGCACTAATCTGACACAGCTATGTGATCAGTGGCCAACTGTTTAGACGAACAGTTGCTCTTTTATTTACGAAAATAACACAAAGAAGCATTGTTTTACTGAATGTGTATTAAGCATTTATTTAGGCCTCAAATTGATTTTAATCCAATTTTTATTTAAACTGAGTAAGTCTGCGTTAACTCGCACTTTTCTAACTTGAATTGGTCATATCAATATTAGTTTTTTAACACAAGTTTGTTTAAGATCAACCCACATTTACCATGCATTGTGTTAGCCACTGCTTTGTCAAGGGTGTGTCCACGCTTAATGTGCCTAATAATTGAACAAAAAATGTCAAATAGAAATGGAATTGTGCTTGCATCATTGACATTATTAGCCTGAATCCATTGTTAATGTCTGGAATATATATGATGTAATTGTTGGATTTGTTTGGATTATTAAAAGGCCAAATTTTCATTGGCAAATCAGTCCCTAAAGTGACAACAGGAAGGGTTTATTATAGTCAATAGTAAACTGACTCAACTAATTCTGTGATTGAGGTGTCGAACAAGCTGCATCATACCATATCTAGATGGTATTTAAATATTCAGTGGGTTTATTTGACAAAAATTATGGAAATTGTTTACATTCGGGCCGTAAAGTAGTATGTTTTTTTTTTGGGCTATTGTCATTAATTAAACCACTTGTTCTAATAACTTGATAAAATCCACTTTTTACTGTAGTTAAATGCAATAATGCGTTTTTTTTAAGCTTGCTTTGCACTAGTCTGACACAGCTACGTGATCGGTGGCCAACTGTTTATGGAGAAAAGGGAGCCTTTTATCACAATAGACGAAACGGTTGCTCTTTTATCCACGAAAATAACACAAAGATGCGTTGTTTAATTCCTTGCTTTTTTACTGCCAAATGTTCATTAGGCATTTTTTTAGTTCTGAAATTTATTTTAATCCAATTTTGATTTGAGCTAAGGATAATTCTGGGTTAACTCACACTTTTTTAACTTGAATTGCTCATATAAATATTAGTTTTCCTCGCGCTTATGTGGGCTCTACCGAGGATGTCGTTGTGCGTTGTGGTTTGTGTTGTGGTTTGTGCAGCCCTTTGAGACACTAGTGATTTTGGGCTATATAAATAATCATTGATTGATTGATTGATTGATGTTTTATGACAATCTCCAATAGTCATGAAAATTGAGAAAACACATTAACTTGTGTTAGGGTCGGCACGACCCGTTTTAGTTTTTAAATGCATAAAAACACCACATACATTTATTTTTTTGCATCAAAGCTTTTTGACTTTGTCAGGAACCTCTTTGTCAACAAAATAAAACATTTTAATTTTTTTCACTAAATTATAAAATGCTCTGGTAGAAATTATGCCCTTGGTGTTGTTAGGGTCGGTTTCGACCCAGTTATAAAAATAAGATGATAAAGCAATGATAAGAGCCAAAACTGAACACACTGACAGCCAGCTCCTCTCCCAATCATGTGAGCTTTAGTGGATTCTCATTTTACCTTGTTATCCTGTACAAAAACAAACAAAAGACGGACACTAAAAGTGTCACTTTTTGCCTCTCTGATTTTGTTTTTTTATTAGTTTTGGAACTAGTAATCTATTTCTCTTGGTTTCATTTGCTTGATTGGTTGTTGGTTGTTGTTTGTTTGATGTTGAATTTCTGTTGCTGAAAAAAATACGTTTTCAGCCTTTTTCTTGAAGTAAATATATATGGGTCGAAATTGACCTGTAACACCATAGATGTAACTATAGTTAAAATTCTTAAAATGAAAAAATAAATAAAACACATTTATTTAAGAGATGTGTTCTAATACCCCTTAGTAATAGTTAGGTAACACAACAACCTTTTTTTTTATTTATATGATTCTCTTGAGGTTCGTTTTACCATTTTTAAAAATTGAAATCGAGGGGTATACTGACAAAAAAAGGCCCAACGGCCCAAACCAAAACTATTAAAACCAATATTTTCAAGGATAAGGAAGCCTAACGAGGTAACCAAGAGATGAGAAACAAATTGGATGATAGATAATTGTTTTTAGTGTATTTTACAGCTGATTTAAGACATGGGTCAAAACCGACCCGTTAACATAAGAGATGGTAACAGAAAGCTAACACAAGAGGAAGGTTGAATGAGATGTGGTGGGTCCAAACTTTTGGCCCGCACTGTATATATTAATAATGTTGTAGATACAAATCTAGAAAGGGTGGTCCTAAATAGGTAGGAATTTTTCAGAGGTCTCAAGAAGGTAAGAAATACGTAAGTGTGTGTGGGCACATGTCGCATGTCCATGTCAGCTTCTTTTTTCTGAGTGTCTTATTGCTAACAATAGATTGATGCAGGAAGTTGTGTGGTGTGTTGCATGCAGTGTGGTATGTCACGGTGTAGTAACAGTTACACTTGTGTTACGCCCACTATTGCTCATTTTGCCAGTGGTATACAGATGTACACACTGGTATAGTTACAATTGTTTAGTAAAGCTTTGTAAATATAACAGTATTATTTTGTCCGGTGTTGCACATGAACTCTATTGAAATGCAAAAAGATGAAATGTGTGTTTTGTGTGTGCCATTCATTGTTTTGTTTTTTTTTCAAAAGGAATGGCAACCTCCATTTGCTTGTGATGTTGACCGATTGAAGTTCACACCACGCATTCAAAGGCTGAATGAGTTGGAGGTACGTGTTGTTGTCTATAGATTCACATGAAAGGGGAACTGCACTTTTTGGGGTGGAATTTTGCCTACAATTTACAATCTTTATGAAAAACAAGAACACATGTTTCTCTTTGGAGAAGGCATTCGACCGTGTCCCTCGGGAAGTCCTGTGGGGAGTGCTCAGAGAGTATGGGGTATCGGACTGTCTTATTGTGGTCCACTCCCTGTATGATCAGTGCCAGAGCTTGGTCCGCATTGCCGGCAGTAAGTCGAACACATTTCCAGTGAGGGTTGGACTCCGCCAAGGCTGTCCTTTGTCACCCATTCTGTTCATAACTTTTATGGACAGAATTTCTAGGTGCAGTCAAGGCGTTGAGGGGTTCCGGTTTGGTGACTGCAGGATTAGGTCTCTGCTTTTTGCAGATGATGTGGTCCTGATGGCTTCATCTGACCGGGATCTTCAGCTCTCGCTGGATCGGTTCGCAGCCGAGTGTGAAGCGACCGGAATGAGAATCAGCACCTCCGAGTCCGAGTCCATGGTTCTCGCCCGGAAAAGGGTGGAGTGCCATCTCCGGGTTGGGGAGGAGACCCTGCCCCAAGTGGAGGAGTTCAAGTACCTAGGAGTCTTGTTCACGAGTGAGGGAAGAGTGGATGGTGAGATCGACAGGCGGATCGGTGCGGCGTCTTCAGTAATGCGGACGTTGTACCGATCTGTTGTGGTGAAGAAGGAGCTGAGCCGGAAGGCAAAGCTCTCAATTTACCGGTCGATCTACGTTCCCATCCTCACCTATGGTCATGAGCTTTGGGTCTTGACCGAAAGGATAAGATCACGGGTACAAGCGGCCCAAATGAGTTTGGGTCTCTCCCTTAGAGATAGGGTGAGAAGCTCTGCCATCCGGGAGGAACTCAAAGTAAAGCCGCTGCTCCTTCACATCGAGAGGAGCCAGATGAGGTGGTTCGGGCATCTGGTCAGGATGCCACCCGAACGCCTCCCTAGGGAGGTGTTTAGGGCACGTCCAACCGGTAGGAGGCCACGGGGAAGACCCAGGACACGTTGGGAAGACTATGTCTCCCGGCTGGCCTGGGAACGCCTCGGGATCCCCCAGGAAGAGCTAGACGAAGTGGCTGGGGAGAGGGAAGTCTGGGCTTCCCTGCTTAGGCTGTTGCCCCCGCGACCCGACCTCGGATAAGCGGAAGATGATGGATGGATGGATGGATGGATGTTTCTCTTTCTTTATTGCATTCTAACTGAATAAAAATCATCTTACAATGGAGACCATGGGAGCTCCTCTATTCCGCTCACAGAGCCCTCTAAATAACAAAACTCCATTCACATTTCATGACTTGAATTTGAACCAGATATTAATGATATTGTTATTATAAGCGCTAACGTTAAGAGGGTAGCCTTTTGTGGGGTCTTAAAAAGTCTAGTCTTAAATCTAATAATTTAAGACCTTAAAATGTCTAGAACTCTGCAAAAATATATAAAAGGTCTTGTATACGATTTTGAAAGGTCTTAAAAATCTATTGACGTTACTTTTATTTAAGACATGCATAAACTTCAGTTTACCTTTACATTAAACTTATATTAAACTCACATTAAACTTCAGTTTCCATTTACAATTCATGACTTGAATATGAACCCAGTATTAACAATATTGTTATTATAGGCGCTAACGTTAAAGGGGAACATTATCACCAAACCTATGTAAGCGTCAATATATACCTTGATGGTGCAGAAAAAAGACCATCTATTTTTTTAACCGATTTCCGAACTCTAAATGGGTGAATTTTGGCAAATTAAACGCCTTTCTGTTTATCGCGCTGGAGGCGATGACGTCAGAATGTGACGTCGCCGAGGTAACACACCCACCATTTTCATTTTCAACACATTACAAACACCGGGTCTCAGCTCTGTTATTTTCCGTTTTTTTGACTATTTTTTGGAACCTTGGAGACATCATGCCTGGTGGGTGTGTTGTCGGAGGGTGTAACAACACTAACAGGGAGGGATTCAAGTTGCACCACTGGCCCGAAGAAGCGAAAGTGTCTGCCGCCAGACCCCCATTGAGATGTATGGATAACCTGCATGTGCATTTGCAACGATAGTCAACGAAATCACAAAGGTGAGTTTTGTTGATGTTGACTGCCAGCTAATCGATGCCAACATGCTATTTACCGGCGGTGCTAAAGCAGACATGGCACAGAGATGTATGGATAACCTGTAGATACATTTGTAACTATATTACGTTTCCTCCCACCCACATTTAATGCGAAACAAACACTTACCAATCGACGGATTTAAGTTGCTCCAGTGTCAAAAGATGCGAAAGTCCTGATCGTTTGGTCCGCGCATTTTACCGGCGATGCTAACGCAGCTATTCGGCCATGCTCTGGCTATGAGTCGCGTCAATAGCTATTCGCTCAATAGCTTCAGTTTCTTCTTCAATATTTTCATACTCCCAACCATCTGTTTCAATACATGCGTAATCTGTTGAATCGCTTAAGGCGCTGAAATCCGAGTTTGAATCCGAGGTAGTGTCGCTATATCTTGCTGTGGTATTCCCATTGTTTGTTTACATTGGCAGCACTGTGTGACGTCACAGGGAAATGGCCAGTGTCTTCGCAGAGAGCCGAAAATAAGGCACTTTAAAGCTTTATTTAGGGATATTCCGAGACCGGTAAAATTTTGAAAAAACTTCAAAAAATACAACAAGCCACTGGGAACTGATTTTTATTGTTTTTAACCCTTTTGAAATTGTGATAATGTTCCCCTTTAACAGAGTATCCGCAAGGGTCTTAAAAACAAAAAAAAAGTCTTAAATCCAATAATTTAAGACCTTAAAATGTCAAAAAAATTCCCCTAAAATCTCATGAAAGGTCTTATTGATTTTGAAAAGTCTTAAAAATCTATTGGCGTTACTTTTATTTGAAACATGCATTAACTTCAGTTTTCATTTGCGTTAACATTAAACTTACATTAAACTTCAGTTTCTATTTACATTTCATGACTTGAATATGAACCCAGTATTAACAATATTGTTATTATAGGCGCTAACGTTAAATGGATATCCACGGGGTCCTAAAAAGTCTAATAAATAGTCTTTAATCCAATAATTTAAGATCTTAAAATGTCTAATATTCTCCAAAAATCTCATAAAAGGTCTTATATACGATTTTTAAAGTATGTATGAAAAATATGTAAATATTACATGTTATTATGAATGTTACTACATTAAATGTACACTTACATCATTTATATATTACAGTATAATGAAAATATGTACATATTACATATTATGTTATTATATTACATATATACTTACAATATAATGAAAATATGTAAATATTACATGTTATTATGAATGTTACTACATTAAATATATACTTACAATATGATGAAAATATGTAAATATTACATGTTGTTATGAATGTTACTACATCAAAAAATTATGTAAATATTACATATATACTTACATCATGTATATATTACATGTTATTATAAATATTACTACATTACATATATACTTACATCATGTATATAAACCTTGATGGAGGCTTTTGGATGTTTTTAAAGGCTTTATTGGCAAAATATTGTAAGCAGACTTTTGATCGTATTATTTTTGAGTTATAAAGCATAAAAACGGTGTTCTGGTCTTGCAAACCCCGTTTCCATATGAGTTGGGAAATTGTGTTGGATGTAAATATAAACAGAATACAATGATTTGCAAATCCTTTTCAAGCCATATTCAGTTGAATATGCTACAAAGACAACATATTTGATGTTCAAACTCATAAACATTTTTTTTTTTGCAAATAATCATTAACTTTAGAATTTGATGCCAGCAACACGTGACAAAGAAGTTGGGAAAGGTGGCAATAAATACTGATAAAGTTGAGGAATGCTCATCTAACACTTATTTGGAACATCCCACAGGTGTGCAGGCTAATAACAGGTCGGTGCCGTGATTGGCTATAAACACAGCTTCCCAAAAAATGTGCACCCCTTTGTCCACAACTGTGTGAGCAAATAGTCAAACAGTTTAAGAACGTTTCTCAAAGTGCAATTGCAAGAAATTTAGGGATTTCAACATCTACGCTCCATAATATCATCGAAAGGTTCAGAGAATCTGGAGAAATCACTCCACGTAAGCGGCATGGCCGGAAACCAACATTGAATGACCGTGACCTTCCATCCCTCAGACGGCACTGTATGAAAAACCGACATCAATCTCTAAAGGATATCACCACATGGACTCTGTCACTAAATAAAGTTTGTCACTACAGCTGTAAGTGCAAGTTAAAGCGCTACTATGCAAAGCAAAAGCCATTTACCAACAACTTCCACAAACGCCGCCGGCGTCTTTGGGCCCGAGATCGTCTAAGATGGACTGATGCAAAGTGGAAAAGTGTTCTGTGGTCTGACGAGTCCACATTTCAAATTATCTTTGGAAACTGTGGACGTGGTGTCCTCCGGAACAAAGAGGAAAAAAAACATCCGGATTGTTATAGGGGCAAAGTGTAAAAGCCAGCATGTGTGATGGTATGGGGGTGCATTAGTGCCCAAGGCATGGGTAACTTACACATCTGTGAAGGCACCATTAATGCTGGAAGGTACATACAAGTTTTGGAGCAACATATGTTGTCATTCAAGCAACGTTATCATGGACGCCCCTGCTTATTTTAGCAAGACAATGCCACACCACGTGTTACAACGTGGCTTCATAGTAAAAGACTCCGGGTACTACGCTGGCCTGCCTGTAGTCCAGACCTGTCCCCTACTGAAAATTTTGAAGCCAAAAATACGAAAACAGAGCCCCCTGACTGTTGAACAACTTAAGCTGCACATCAAGCAAAAATGGGAAAAAATTACACCTGAAAAGCTTCAAAAATGTGGCCCCCTCAGTTCCCAAACGTTTGAGTGTTGTTAAAAGAAAAAGTGATGTAACACAGTGGTGAACATGCCCTTTCCCAACTACTTTGGCACGTGTTGCAGCCATGAAATTCTAAGTTAATTATTATTTGCAAAGAAAAAATAAAGTTTGAACATCAAATATCTTGTCTTTGTAGTGCATTCAATTGAATATGAGTTGAAAAGGATTTGCAAATCATTGTATTCTGTTTATATTTACATCTAACAGTTTTCCCAACTCCTATTTGTACATAATGATTGTGAACATTAAGCAATATTCCAAAAAAGTGCAGTTCCCCATTGCAAGTATTGTGCACTACTTGTCATTTACACGTGCTGAAGAATGCCTGATTGTAATTCTCAACGTTTTAGGCTCAGACCAGAGTGAAACTCAACTTCCTGGATCAAATAGCAAAGTTTTGGGAGCTCCAAGGCTGCACCCTGAAAATTCCCCACGTGGAAAGGAAGATTCTAGATCTGTACCAGCTCAACAAGGTGCCTGCAAATTCCGTCAAGGTTGTTTTTTCCACACATGAAGGTAAGGCCATTTTAAAAAAAATGATTGCTCTGTCCTTCAGCTGGTGAACGAGGAGGGAGGCTTCGATGCCGTGTGCCGAGACCGCCGCTGGACTAAAATCTCCATCAAGATGGGCTTTGCGTCAGGCAAGGCAGTGGGCTCACACCTGCGGGCCCACTATGAGCGGATCCTCTATCCTTACAACCTCTTCCAGACCGGAGACAATCTGCCGGTACGTTTCGCCGCAAGTCTTTACCCCACCAAGATCGTTTGCCTATTTTGCGAGTCTGATATCAGGGAGTCAGTCGTGTTTGGCCTTGTGAGCTTCATTCTCTATGGCATCCCAGATTTACTGGCACTATCTGTCTCCGGTAGGTCAAACACCCACTGAGAGATTTATTATTGAGTGTTTCACACAGATACTCTTCAACAGCTGGCAGCCACCATGCGAGACACTTTGTAGCGGTACAACAATCCAATAACAGACAATACAATATGTATTGTGTTTTACAGACCGTGTTTTTCCGGACCCTAAGGCACACTTAAAATCCTTTCGTTTTCTCAAAACTAGGCAGTGCGTGTTATAATTATGTTCATTATTTTTTTAATACCCATATCCTTTTTTTTATTTAAAACGATGAGCCAAATTGTCAACACAACACAAAAACCAACACTTTAGTTACTATGACCAATCCTCTATTCAGACTGCTGTACTGTATTTGTCCACCAGATGGCAATGCTATTTCCCATTTAAAGCATGCAGCAAGAATTTTCACCCGATTATAGTAATTGATCCTGAAATGATAAGAGGTATGTGAGTGTGAATGTTGTCTGTCTGTCTGTGTTGGTCCTGCGATGAGGTGGCGACTTGTCCAGGGTGTACCCCGCCTTCCGCCCGATTGTAGCTGAGATAGGCGCCAGCGCCCCCCACGACCCCAAAAGGGAATAAGCGGTAGGAAATGGATGGATGAATCCTGTTTTTTTTTTAAAACGATGAGCCAAATTGTCCACACAACACAAAAACCAACACTTTAGTTACTATGACCAATCCTCTATTCAGACTGCTGTACTGTATTTGTCCACCAGATGGCAATACTATTTCCCATTTAAAGCATGCAGCAAGAATTTTCACCCTATTATAGTAATTGATCCTGAAATGATAAGAGGTATGTGAGTGTGAATGTTGTCTGTCTATCTGTGTTGGTCCTGCGATGAGGTGGCGACTTGTCCAGGGTGTACCCCGCCTTCCGCCCGATTGTAGCTGAGATAGGCGCCAGCGCCCCCCACGACCCCAAAAGGGAATAAGCGGTAGGAAATGGATGGAGGGATCCTTTTTTTTTAAAAACGATGAGCCAAATTGTCGACACAACACAAAAAACAACATTTTAGGTACTATGACCAATCCTCTATTCAGACTGCTGTACTGTATTTGTCCACCAGATGGCAATGCTATTTCCCATTTAAAGCATGCAGCAAGAATTTTCACCCTATTATAAGTGAAGTGAATTATACTTATAGAGCGCTTTTCTCTAGTGACTCAAAGCGCTTTTACATAGTGAAACTCAATATCTAAGTTACATTTAAACCAGTGTGGGTGGCACTGGGAGCAGGGAGGTAAAGTGTCTTGCCCAAGGACACAACGGCAGTGACTAGAATGGCGGGATCGAACCTGGAACCCTCAAGTTGCTGGCACGGCCACTCTACCAACCGAGCTATACCGAGCTATAGTTATTGATCCTGAAATGATAAGAGGTATGTTAGTGTGAATGTTGTCTGTCTGTCTGTGTTGGTCCTGCGATGAGGTGAAAACTTGTCCAGGGTGTACCAGGCCTTCCGCCCGATTGTAGCTGAGATAGGCGCCAGACACCAAAAGGGAATAAGCGGTAGGAATGGATGGATGGAGTGTGTTTAATATTGTTTAGAATGGTGATTATGTCAAATAAAATTCCCCCCTCACATAAAATGGTAGAAAAAAGTAAATACTGTATTTTAAGGACATAAGGCGCACTTAAAATCCTTTCATTTTCTCAAAACCCGGCGGTGCGCCAAATGTACGGAATCATTTTGGTTGTGCTTACCGACACCCACACTGTGAGTGACTATTTCCACTTCCGTGATTATCCGTCCAAAAGTCTTTATTAGTCCTCGTCTGGGGGCTGGAACATGTCCCGTGGGAGAAAGTTACACACAGTGCCTTCTGTTGAGCAGGTTCGAGTGAAAGACGACAACCATGACTCTCAACAAAAACTATTTAGGAGACTTGGAATATTGTGAAACATTTCTGGTGGTATTTTAATACCCATATTATTATTATTTTTTTTTTAAACGATTAGCCAAATTGTCAAAACAACTCACAAACCTACACTTTTGTTACTATGACCAATCCTTTATGTTCGGTGTTCTATTCAGACTGCTGTACTGTATTTGTCCACCAGATGGCAATACTATTTCCCATTCAAAGCATGCAGCAAAAATTTTCACCCTATTATAGTTATTGATCCTGAAATGATAAGAGGTAGGTGAGTGTGTGTCTAATATTGTCTGGAATGGGTGGTTATGTACACACACACACACACATAAAACAGTAGAAAAAAGTAAACATACCGTATTTTACGGACTATAAGGCGCACTTAAAATCCTTTTATTTTCTCAAAACTCGACAGTGGGCCTTATTATTCGGTGCACCGAATGTACGGAATAATTTCGGTTTTGCCTACCGACCTCGAAGCTATTGTATTTGGTACATGTTGACAAGATAAGTGTGACCAGTAGATGGCAGTCACACATAAGAGGTACGTGTAGACTGCAACAGGATGGCAGTCACACATTAGAAATACGTGTAGACGGCAATATGACTGAAGTACACAGCACCAACATTTTACATGTGAGACTTGTCCAGAGTGTACACTGCCTTCCGTCTGCAACGCAGCTAAGATAGGATCCAGCGACCCCAGCGCTCCAAATCTATCAAATGTTTTAGTACGACTTTGGTAAGCTATGAAGTGCCACTGGTTTTAGGAGCAGAGGAGCATGTTTGGCAGCGCACACACACACAGAGTACTTACAAGCAGACACATAATGCGCCACACATTTTCAATGGTAGACAGGTCTGGACTACAGGCAGGCCAGTCTAGTACCCGCACTCTTTTACTACGAAGCCACGCTGTTGTAAACACGTGGCTTGGCATTGTCTTGCTGAAATAAGCAGGGGCGTCCATGATAGCTTAACATATGTTGCTGTATGTACCTTTTAGTATTAATGGTGCCTTCACAGATGTGTAAGTTACCCATGCCTTGGGCACTAATACACCCCCATACCATCACACATGTGTAAGTTACCCATGTCTTGGGCACTAATACACCCCCATACCATCACACATGTGTAAGTTACCCATGCCTTTGGGCATTAATACACCCCCATACCATCACACATGCTGGACTTTGGCACATTTTTGAAAATTTTCAGGTGGAATTATTTCCCGTTCTTGCTTGATGTACAGCTTAAGTTGTTCAACAGTCCGGGGTCTCCGTTGTGATATTCATAATGCGCCACACATTTTCAATGGGAGACAAGTCTGGACTACAAGCAGGCCAGTCTAGTACCCGCACTCTTTTACTACGAAGCCACGCTGTTGTAAACATGTGGCTTGGCATTGTCTTGCTGAAATAAGCAGGGGCGTCCATGATAGCTTAACATATGTTGCTGTATGTACCTTTTAGTATTAATGGTGCCTTCACAGATGTGTAAGTTACCCATGCCTTGGGCACTAATACACCCCCATACCATCACACATGTGTAAGTTACCCATGCCTTGGGCACTAATACACCCCCATACCATCACACATGTGTAAGTTACCCATGCCTTGGTCACTAATGCACCCCCATACCATCACACATGCTGGCTTTTGTCACATTTTTTGAAGCTTTTCAGGTGGAATCATTTCCCGTTCTTGCTTGATGTACAGTTTAAGTTGCTCAACAGTCCGTGGTCTCCGTTGTGGTATTTTAGGATTCATAATGCGCCACACATTTTCAATGGGAGACAGGTCTGGACTACAAGCAGGCCAGTCTAGTACCCGCACTCTTTTACTACGAAGCCACGCTGTTGTAAACACGTGGCTTGGCATTGTCTTGTTGAAATAAGCAGGGGCGTCCATGATAGCTTAACATATGTTGCTGTATGTACCTTTTAGTATTAATGGTGCCTTCACAGATGTGTAAGTTACCCATGCCTTGGGCACTAATACACCCCCATACCATCACACATGTGTAAGTTACCCATGTCTTGGGCACTAATACACCCCCATACCATCACACATGTGTAAGTTACCCATGCCTTGGGCACTAATACACCCCCATACCATCACACATGTGTAAGTTACCCATGTCTTGGGCACTAATACACCCCCATACCATCACACGTGCTGGACTTTGTCACATTTCTGACAATTTTCAGGTGGAATTATTTCCCGTTCTTGCTTGATGTACAGCTTAAGTTGTTCAACAGTCCGCAGTCTCCGTTGTGATATTCATAATGCGCCACACATTTTCAATGGGAGACCGGTCTGGACTACGAGCAGGCCAGTCTAGTACCCGCACTCTTTTACTACGAAGCCACGCTGTTGTAAACACGTGGCTTGGCATTGTCTTGCTGAAATAAGCAGGGGCGTCCATGATAGCTTAACATATGTTGCTGTATGTACCTTTTAGTATTAATGGTGCCTTCACAGATGTGTAAGTTACCCATGCCTTGGGCACTAATACACCCCCATACCATCACACATGTGTAAGTTACCCATGTCTTGGGCACTAATACACCCCCATACCATCACACATGTGTAAGTTACCCATGCCTTGGGCACTAATACACCCCCATACCATCACACATGTGTAAGTTACCCATGCCTTGGGCACTAATACACCCCCATACCATCACACATGTGTAAGTTACCCATGTCTTGGGCACTAATACACCCCCATACCATCACACATGTGTAAGTTACCCATGTCTTGGGCACTAATACACCCCCATACCATCACACATGTGTAAGTTACCCATGTCTTGGGCACTAATACACCCCCATACCATCACACATGTGTAAGTTACCCATGCCTTGGGCACTAATACACCCCCATACCATCACACATGTGTAAGTTACCCATGCCTTGGGCACTAATACACCCCCATACCATCACACATGTGTAAGTTACCCATGCCTTGGACACTAATACACCCCCATACCATCACACATGTGTAAGTTACCCATGCCTTGGGCACTAATACACCCCCATACCATCACACATGTGTAAGTTACCCATGCCTTGGGCACTAATGCACCCCCATACCATCACACATGTGTAAGTTACCCATGCCTTGGGCACTAATACACCCCCATACCATCACACATGTGTAAGTTACCCATGTCTTGGGCACTAATACACCCCCATACCATCACACATGTGTAAGTTACCCATGCCTTGGACACTAATACACCCCCATACCATCACACGTGCTGGACTTTGTCACATTTCTGACAATTTTCAGGTGGAATTATTTCCCGTTCTTGCTTGATGTACAGCTTAAGTTGTTCAACAGTCCGCAGTCTCCGTTGTGATATTCATAATGCGCCACACATTTTCAATGGGAGACCGGTCTGGACTACGAGCAGGCCAGTCTAGTACCCGCACTCTTTTACTACGAAGCCACGCTGTTGTAAACACGTGGCTTGGCATTGTCTTGCTGAAATAAGCAGGGGCGTCCATGATAGCTTAACATATGTTGCTGTATGTACCTTTTAGTATTAATGGTGCCTTCACAGATGTGTAAGTTACCCATGTCTTGGGCACTAATACACCCCCATACCATCACACATGTGTAAGTTACCCATGCCTTGGGCACTAATGCACCCCCATACCATCACACATGCTGGCTTTTGTCACATTTTTTGAAGCTTTTCAGGTGGAATCATTTACCGTTCTTGCTTGATGTACAGCTTAAGTTGCTCAACAGTCCGTGGTCTCCGTTGTGGTATTTTAGGCTTCATAATGCGCCACACATTTTCAATGGGAGACAGGTCTGGACTACAGGCAGGCCAGTCTAGTACCCGCACTCTTTTACTACGAAGCCACGCTGTTGTAAACACGTGGCTTGGCATTGTCTTGCTGAAATAAGCAGGGGCGTCCATGATAGCTTAACATATGTTGCTGTATGTACCTTTTAGTATTAATGGTGCCTTCACAGATGTGTAAGTTCCCCATGCCTTGGCCACTAATACACCCCCATACCATCACACATGTGTAAGTTACCCATGCCTTGGGCACTAATACACCCCCATACCATCACACATGTGTAAGTTACCCATGTCTTGGGCACTAATACACCCCCATACCATCACACATGTGTAAGTTACCCATGCCTTGGGCACTAATACACCCCCATACCATCACACATGTGTAAGTTACCCATGCCTTGGGCACTAATACACCCCCATACCATCACACATGTGTAAGTTACCCATGCCTTGGGCACTAATACACCCCCATACCATCACACATGTGTAAGTTACCCATGTCTTGGGCACTAATACACCCCCATACCATCACACATGTGTAAGTTACCCATGTCTTGTTCACTAATACACCCCCATACCATCACACATGTGTAAGTTACCCATGTCTTGGGCACTACTACACCCCCATACCATCACACATGTGTAAGTTACCCATGCCTTGGGCACTAATACACCCCCATACCATCACACATGTGTAAGTTACCCATGCCTTGGGCACTAATACACCCCCATACCATCACACATGTGTAAGTTACCCATGTCTTGGGCACTAATACACCCCCATACCATCACACATGTGTAAGTTACCCATGTCTTGGGCACTAATACACCCCCATACCATCACACATGTGTAAGTTACCCATGTCTTGGGCACTAATACACCCCCATACCATCACACATGTGTAAGTTACCCATGCCTTGGGCACTAATACACCCCCATACCATCACACATGTGTAAGTTACCCATGTCTTGGGCACTAATACACCCCCATACCATCACACATGTGTAAGTTACCCATGCCTTGGGCACTAATACACCCCCATACCATCACACATGTGTAAGTTACCCATGCCTTGGGCACTAATACACCCCCATACCATCACACATGTGTAAGTTACCCATGTCTTGGGCACTAATACACCCCCATACCATCACACATGTGTAAGTTACCCATGCCTTGGGCACTAATACACCCCCATACCATCACACATGTGTAAGTTACCCATGCCTTGGGCACTAATACACCCCCATACCATCACACATGTGTAAGTTACCCATGTCTTGTTCACTAATACACCCCCATACCATCACACATGTGTAAGTTACCCATGTCTTGGGCACTAATACACCCCCATACCATCACACATGTGTAAGTTACCCATGTCTTGGGCACTAATACACCCCCATACCATCACACATGTGTAAGTTACCCATGCCTTGGGCACTAATACACCCCCATACCATCACACATGTGTAAGTTACCCATGCCTTGGGCACTAATACACCCCCATACCATCACACATGTGTAAGTTACCCATGTCTTGGGCACTAATACACCCCCATACCATCACACATGTGTAAGTTACCCATGCCTTGGGCACTAATACACCCCCATACCATAACACATGCTGGCTTTTGTCACATTTTTTGAAGCTTTTCAGGTGGAATCATTTCCCGTTCTTGCTTGATGTACAGCTTAAGTTGCTCAACAGTCCGGGGTCTCCGTTGTGATATTTTAGGCTTCATAATGCGCCACACATTTTCAATGGGGGACAGGTCTGGACTACAGGCCGGCCAGTCTAGTACCTGCACTATTTTACTACGAAGCCACGCTGTTGTAAACACGTCGCTTGGCATTGTCTTGCTGAAATAAGCAGGGGCGTCCATGATAGCTTAACATATGTTGCTGTATGTACCTTTTAGTATTAATGGTGCCTTCACAGATGTGTAAGTTACCCATGCCTTGGGCACTAATGCACCCCCATACCATCACACATGCTGGCTTTTGTCACATTTTTTGAAGCTTTTCAGGTGGAATCATTTACCGTTCTTGCTTGATGTACAGCTTAAGTTGCTCAACAGTCCGTGGTCTCCGTTGTGGTATTTTAGGCTTCATAATGCGCCACACATTTTCAATGGGAGACAGGTCTGGACTACAGGCAGGCCAGTCTAGTACCCGCACTCTTTTACTACGAAGCCACGCTGTTGTAAACACGTGGTTTGGCATTGTCTTGCTGAAATAAGCAGGGGCGTCGTTGATAGCTTAACATATGTTGCTGTATGTGCCTTCACAGATGTGTAAGTTCCCCATGCCTTGGACACTAATGCACCCCCATACCATCACACATGCTGGACTTTGTCACATTTTAGAAAATTTTCAGGTGGAATTATTTCCCGTTCTTGCTTGATGTACAGCTTAAGTTGTTCAACAGTCCGGCGTGTCCGTTGTGATATTCATAATGCGCCACACATTTTCAATGGGAGACAAGTCTGGACTACAAGCAGGCCAGTCTAGTACCCGCACTCTTTTACTACGAAGCCACGCTGTTGTAAACACGTGGCTTGGCATTGTCTTGCTGAAATAAGCAGGGGCGTCCATGATAGCTTAACATATGTTGCTGTATGTACCTTTTAGTATTAATGGTGCCTTCACAGATGTGTAAGTTCCCCATGCCTTGGCCACTAATACACCCCCATACCATCACACATGTGTAAGTTACCCATGCCTTGGGCACTAATACACCCCCATACCATCACACATGTGTAAGTTACCCATGCCTTGGGCACTAATACCCCCCCATACCATCACACATGTGTAAGTTACCCATGTCTTGGGCACTAATACACCCCCATACCATCACACATGTGTAAGTTACCCATGTCTTGTTCACTAATACACCCCCATACCATCACACATGTGTAAGTTACCCATGTCTTGGGCACTACTACACCCCCATACCATCACACATGTGTAAGTTACCCATGCCTTGGGCACTAATACACCCCCATACCATCACACATGTGTAAGTTACCCATGCCTTGGGCACTAATACACCCCCATACCATCACACATGTGTAAGTTACCCATGTCTTGGGCACTAATACACCCCCATACCATCACACATGTGTAAGTTACCCATGTCTTGGGCACTAATACACCCCCATACCATCACACATGTGTAAGTTACCCATGTCTTGGGCACTAATACACCCCCATACCATCACACATGTGTAAGTTACCCATGCCTTGGGCACTAATACACCCCCATACCATCACACATGTGTAAGTTACCCATGCCTTGGGCACTAATACACCCCCATACCATCACACATGTGTAAGTTACCCATGCCTTGGGCACTAATACACCCCCATACCATCACACATGTGTAAGTTACCCATGTCTTGGGCACTAATACACCCCCATACCATCACACATGTGTAAGTTACCCATGTCTTGTTCACTAATACACCCCCATACCATCACACATGTGTAAGTTACCCATGTCTTGGGCACTACTACACCCCCATACCATCACACATGTGTAAGTTACCCATGCCTTGGGCACTAATACACCCCCATACCATCACACATGTGTAAGTTACCCATGCCTTGGGCACTAATACACCCCCATACCATCACACATGTGTAAGTTACCCATGTCTTGGGCACTAATACACCCCCATACCATCACACATGTGTAAGTTACCCATGTCTTGGGCACTAATACACCCCCATACCATCACACATGTGTAAGTTACCCATGTCTTGGGCACTAATACACCCCCATACCATCACACATGTGTAAGTTACCCATGCCTTGGGCACTAATACACCCCCATACCATCACACATGTGTAAGTTACCCATGCCTTGGGCACTAATACACCCCCATACCATCACACATGTGTAAGTTACCCATGTCTTGGGCACTAATACACCCCCATACCATCACACATGTGTAAGTTACCCATGCCTTGGGCACTAATACACCCCCATACCATCACACATGTGTAAGTTACCCATGCCTTGGGCACTAATACACCCCCATACCATCACACATGTGTAAGTTACCCATGTCTTGGGCACTAATACACCCCCATACCATCACACATGTGTAAGTTACCCATGCCTTGGGCACTAATACACCCCCATACCATCACACATGTGTAAGTTACCCATGCCTTGGGCACTAATACACCCCCATACCATCACACATGTGTAAGTTACCCATGCCTTGGGCACTAATACACCCCCATACCATCACACATGTGTAAGTTACCCATGCCTTGGGCACTAATACACCCCCATACCATCACACATGTGTAAGTTACCCATGTCTTGGGCACTAATACACCCCCATACCATCACACATGTGTAAGTTACCCATGTCTTGTTCACTAATACACCCCCATACCATCACACATGTGTAAGTTACCCATGTCTTGGGCACTAATACACCCCCATACCATCACACATGTGTAAGTTACCCATGTCTTGGGCACTAATACACCCCCATACCATCACACATGTGTAAGTTACCCATGCCTTGGGCACTAATACACCCCCATACCATCACACATGTGTAAGTTACCCATGCCTTGGGCACTAATACACCCCCATACCATCACACATGTGTAAGTTACCCATGTCTTGGGCACTAATACACCCCCATACCATCACACATGTGTAAGTTACCCATGCCTTGGGCACTAATACACCCCCATACCATAACACATGCTGGCTTTTGTCACATTTTTTGAAGCTTTTCAGGTGGAATCATTTCCCGTTCTTGCTTGATGTACAGCTTAAGTTGCTCAACAGTCCGGGGTCTCCGTTGTGATATTTTAGGCTTCATAATGCGCCACACATTTTCAATGGGGGACAGGTCTGGATTACAGGCCGGCCAGTCTAGTACCTGCACTATTTTACTACGAAGCCACGCTGTTGTAAACACGTCGCTTGGCATTGTCTTGCTGAAATAAGCAGGGGCGTCCATGATAGCTTAACATATGTTGCTGTATGTACCTTTTAGTATTAATGGTGCCTTCACAGATGTGTAAGTTACCCATGCTTTAGGCACTAATACACCCCCATACCATCACACATGCTGGCCTTTACACTTTGCGCCTAAAACAATCCAGATAGTTAATTTTCTTTTTGGTCTGGAGGACACCACGTCCACAGTTTCCAAAAACAATTTTGAAATGTGGACTCGTCAGACCGCAGAACACTTCTTCCACTTGGCATCAGTCCATCTTAGATGAGCTCGGGCCCAGGTTGTGAAGGCAACACCTTATTTACATAAAATCTTATTATGAAAACAAAGTGTGCAAAAAAAAAGAAGTGTGAAGTGCCTTGAGGAACGCCTCGGTTATGGAAATCCCAAGTTAGGACCCAGCTGGCCAGGTTGGAAATGTCAATGCAAGGATCTGCCAAAGTGTTTACGGTGGTCCAAGCCCCTCTATAGAACAGGAGCGCTCGAGGTTTGTAGGAAAAATGTTTTGAACTGAACCTGAGGCCTAGAATGGTGTCATTCCTTTTTGTAAGTTTGTCAAGACGTAGCGTGTCGAAAACTAAACTTGTCATCCTTTTTTGGTCCTTGCTTGCTTTCCAGAGAGCCACCTTGACCAACGACACTAAAGACAAGGTGTACACCCCACACGACCTGCCGCAGCGCCAGTCCGTGCAGCCCCAGGAGATCTGCAGCATAGCTCGCCGTGCCAAACGGATGCGATCTGAAGTCAGTGTGGTTCTGCCCGCTTCTCTTTTCAGTTTCCTCTTCATGTAACGTCCCCCTTCCCTTCCCCCATCCGCACTTTTGCAGAGAGGCTATGGTAAAAGTGAACTCAGGGACGTCTGTGAGAACCGCCCCAATCTCCGGAGGAGAATGGGAACGTATGTTGCCAAGCCAGAGCCTGGTAAGAAAGAGGACTCTCGAAAGGTTTTTCATTATTAAGTGGTGTTCAAAGCCTGGTTTTATGGATGTGTTTTAGTGAGAATGGCCGTGAAAGAGGAGCCGGTTGAACATAAAGTTGCTGTAATTTGTGAAGAAACTGTGTCACGTACCACAAAGGATGGTACGACAAGTAAAGTGAGTATACCACAGCGTACCCTCTATGGAGTGCCACACCTGACACATTTTGGAAGAAATGCATCATTTTACATAGGGATGTCTAATAATATCGGACTGCCCATATTATCGGTCGATAAATGCTTTAAAATGTAATATCGGAAATGATCGGTATCGGTTTCAAAAAGTCAAGATTATGACTTTTTAAAAGGCCGCTGTACGGAGTGATAAACGGACGTAGGGAGAAGTACAGAGTGACAGTAAACCTTCCTTTGCGTGCCGGCCCATTCACATATCTATGGCTTTTCACACACAAGTGAATGCAATGCATACTTGGTCAACCAGCCATACAGGTCACACTGAGGGTGGCCGTATAAACGACCTTAACACTGTTACAAATACGCGCCAACGACAAACACATTTTGGGAGAACATCCGCACCGTAACACAACATAAACATAACAGAAGAAATACCCAGAAGCCCATGCAGCACTAACTCTTCCGGGACGCTCCAATATTAAGTTCAAGTACCAAGGATTGTCACACAAACACTAGGTGTGGTGAAATTTTTCCTCTGCATCCCTTTTTCACCCCTTGGGAGGTGAGGGGAGCAGTGAGCAGCAGCAGTGGCCGCGCCCGGGAATCATTTTCGGTGATTCAACCCCCAATTCCAACCCTTGATGCTGAGTGCAAAGCAGGGAGGTAATGGCTCCCGTTTTTATAGTCTTTGGTATGTCTCGGCCGGGGTTTGAACTCACAACCTACCAATTTCAGGGCGCACACTCTAACCACTAGGCCACTGAGTAGGTGTTATACACCCCTCCACCCCAACCTCCTCATGCTCTCTCGGGGAGAGCATGTCCCAAATTACAAGCTGCTCTGTTGGCCCTGCGATGAGGTGGCGACTTGTCCAGGGTGTACCCCGCCTTCTGCCCAGTTGTAGCTGAGATAGGCGCCAGCGCCCCCGCGACCCCAAAAGGGAATAAGCGGTAGAAAATGGATGGATGTTTTGAGGCATGTTAAAAAAATAATGCACTTTGTGACTTTAATAATAAACATGGCAGTGCCATGTTGGCATTTTTTTCCATGACTTGAGTGGATTTATTTTGGAAAACCTTGTTACATTGTTTAATGCATCCAGCGGGGCATCACAACAAAATTAAGCATAATAATGTGTTAAGACTGTATATGTCAGTATCTGTTGATACCGTAATCGATAATTAAGAGTTGGACAATATCGGATATTGGCAAAAAAAACAACATTATTGGACAGCTCTATTTTTACATATATTAGCCGCACCGGATGAGAAACTGCAATGAAATATTTAGTAAATATTTATTTACATACATTCATTGTTTCCAAACAGTGGTTGGGACAAGGCAGTAAAACGGCGGGTCAAACAAAACCGAACTCATCATCAAGGACCCACTGGCTGCGAATGCTATCTCTTTAGTCAGCCAAACAAACTTAATAATTCCACGGTGACGTTTTGGTGAATTTACGCAGGAATTTGTGAAACTGAAACAATAGAAAAAGAATGCCATTGTAAGTTAATAATGCTAGCAAAGAAACTCAAAAACCTGTTAGCATATTAGCTAATACGGCTAAAAACACTCAAAAACTCCACTGCGACGTTTTGGTGAATTTACGGAGGAATTTGCATTTTAAGTTAATAATGCAAACACAGATACTTGTAAAGCCTGTTAGCATATTAGCTAATATTAACAACGCTAATTCAATGACATTACAATAGCACATACAAATATACATGAAGTTACTCCTATAGACATCAAACATGGTACAGTTTACTAGGTAATACTTGTTTTAGTTATATTGTAGAAATGCTGTGGACGAATAATAGACCAGGCTGGTGTTGGACTTTCAGGAAAAAAAAGGCACAAAATAGGAAGGACATTTTTAACCCGCAGCGCCTGCAGTGAGCAAACTTGTCCAAAAGATGGCGCCAGAGCAATAACAATAAAACCTTTCCAGTGTCTGTGCTGAAAACTACTTGTTGAATACAAAACCATTATATCCATTAGCAACGACAAATCCTATTCATCTGCCACGTCATCTAACAAGCTGCAGGGTTCAAAGCGTGGGGAAAAAGTGGCGGCTTATAGTCTGGAAAATACAGTACATGCATACTGTAGTTAAGTCGTGATGGTTTTTTTTGTTTTGTTTAAAGACTCGTTTGTTTACGCAGGTGGAGCAATACATGTGCCTGGTGTGCGCCACAGGAAGTGATGAGGACCGCCTGTTGCTGTGTGACGGCTGCGATGACAGCTACCACATCTTCTGTCTCATACCCCCCTTGCACGAGGTTCCCAAAGGAGACTGGAGATGCCCCAAGTGCCTGGCGCAGGTGAGGGAGTCAAACCCTAATAAGAAACCTGTGCTGTGACTAGAGATGTCCGATAATGGCTTTTTTGCTGATATTCTGATATTGGCCAACTCTTGCTTACCGATTCCGATATCAACCGATACTGATTTATACGGTTGTGGAATTAACACATTTATTACGGTAATTTTTTGTGATGCCTTGCTGGATGCATTAAACAATGTAAGAAGGTTTTCCAAAATAAGAGAACAACTTCAACTCAAGTTATGGATAAAAATAGCCAACAGAGCACTGCCATATTTAATATTGAAGTCACTAAGTGCATTATTTTTTTTAACATGCCTCAAAACAGCAGCTTGGAATTTGGGACATGCTGTCCCTGAAGTAATCCTGATAGCCACTACAACTATGGGAAATACTATCCTTTGACTTTCACAAAGTCTAAGTTGGGCAGCACGGTGGAAGAGGGGTTAGTGCATCTGCCTCACAATACGAAGGTCCTGAGTTCAATCCCGGGCTCAGGATCTTTCTGTGTGGAGTTTGCATGTTCTCCGCGTTACTGCGTGTGTTCCCTCTGGGAGCTCCGGCTTCCTCCCACCTCCAAAGACGTGCACCTGGGGATAGGCCCCTCCCACCTCTAAAGACATGCACTGGGGATAGGTTGCTTGGCAACACTAAATGGTCCCTAGTGTGTGAATGTGATAGGCTGAGATAGGCTCCAGCGACCCCAAAAGGGACATGCGGTAGAAAATGGATGCATGTATGGGAAGTTTAAGTCTAAGAAAGTGCATTATTCTTAATTTTTTTTAAACATGCCTCAAAACAACAGCTACAAAAACAATGAATTAGATTAGATTAGATAGTACTTTATTTATTCCGTCAGGAGAGTTCCTTCAGGAAAAACAATGAAGGCACACAGCTTCAGTCCAGAGTATACCAGAGTAATAAAGTACACAATAGCATAGTCCTCCTTTAGTGCGAGACTGCCTGGTATACTGTATAACAGGACATTATAAACTGGGCTCAATCTGCCCTGCTCTAAGGTATTTGTATGAGTAACACAGATGTGCTGCAAGCTGGTGGTGAGTGCTTGAAGTGGCCGAACAGCCAGCCAGCGCTTCTGAAATACTGCGTTGAGACAGGGCATCTGTTCACTCCAAAGTGTGCCTCATGCAGAACAGACTAACCACACCAAACTCCACCGTAGCTTTTGACATATTGCGTGCGTTGTACCTGACCACAACGTGAGCTTTCGCTCTGGGGTGATTTTTGCTGTATTTTTGTTTTTTCTCGGCGGAGTCTTTAAGTGACAACTGTGTGGTACTACTTTTTATTCGGTGTTTTCTTTTCATCCATCTTCCACTTGTATTCATCGTGTATCACCTTATGATTCTTGAAGAGGTGGGAGATCTAATTGTTTGTATCAAAGGAAGACGTCTTGGTTCATCCTTGCATAACCAACTTTTGGCAGTCATTGCAAATTCCCAGTTTTTTATGCATCAGACACTTTAAAATAATAGACATGATGTCGTTAGTCAGTCATCGAGCTAGCTCGCTTGTTAGCCACGGCTACAGCACCGGCAACAACACACTCTTGTTGTTGTTATGCTCCGCTCGCTGCGGATTGATGAGATCATCAAGCGTCGCCAGGAAACCTCTCATGCTGCAGTCGTCAACTCCTGTGTTGCGTTTGAGGGGAGAGGGAAGGTATTGCTGACTGGGTTTCTATCCATGTTTTACCGGATATGTACCGCTCTGCACAACGGCGTTTTAAAAAGTCATAAATGTAACTTTTTGAAACCGATACCGATAATTTCCGATTTTACATTTTAAAGCATTTATCGGACATCTCTATCTGTGACCAAATGACAGCATAAAGCAGCATTTCAAGGTGTTTGCATTCAACGCAATATGTTTGTGTCGGCAGGAATGTGGCAAACCTCAGGTGGCGTTTGGCTTCGAGCAGGCCAGCAGGAGCTACACCCTGCAAGCCTTCGGAGACATGGCCGATTCCTTCAAATCGGATTATTTCAACATGCCAGTTCATGTGAGTGTGGAAACCTCGTTGCCGGTTTTGTCTACATGTTTGCAGACTTCTCAGAGGTTTTTTTTTTTAGGATAGATTGTAACAAACTGGTAGAGGGGAGTTCCATTGGACAAAGGAGGACTTCAGTCTGTTCTGTTTTTGAAATAATGACACATGCTCTCAAGGTCATTCACAGTCAATGTTGGACTTTTTTTTTTGGACCGCAGATGACTCCATTTTCATATAAAAAGCGCACCGGATTATAAAGTGCATTAAAGCCGTCATATTATGATTATTTTCTACATGTAAACACTTATTTGTGGTGTACTAGGGTTGTACGGTATACCGGTACTAGTATAGTACTGCAAACTAATGAATCATATTCTGTACTATACCTGCTCTAAAAAGTACCAGTCCCAGCCCCGCTTTTTTTTTTAACGGGCATAACAGCGCCTCGTCATCATTGCTGGTCTTAAGAGCAGAGGAGCATGTTTGGCAGCGCGCACACACAGAGTACTTGCAAGCAGACAGTGTGTGGACAGAAAAGGGAGAATGGACGCATTTTGGTGTAAAAAATAAAGATAAAGGTGAAGTTATTACAGTGAAACACCCCCAGGAAAAGGTGCTTTAAAACATGGCCAGCGACTCCGAAAGTGACAAACTGTAGTAAATGGATGGATGGAGGGATAGCTAGCTATCGGCTAACGTCCATCCACAGTCAGCAGTGTTTTAGCTACTTCTAAATCACTAATCCTGGCATCCATGGCGACAAAGTATGTTTCTTACAAGTATCATTATCACTGGAGGACGAGGAATAGCTCAACATGCTTCACTACACACTGTGGGACGATACAATAGCTCACCAGTGTCACAATGTAAACAGACGCCATGGGTGGATCTACACCTGACATCCACTATAATACAAGTACAAGAGTGTATCTAGTCGATACTACCATGATTACATCGATATTATTTTAGCATCACAAAATCTTTTTTCGTTTTTTTTTTTTTAAATGTATAGTATGTTTAGAAACTCAAGAAATATGTACCTGGACACAAGAGGACTTAAGTTATGACCATTTTATGATCCTGTATCTACTTGGTATCGGATCAATACCTAAATGTCTGGTATCACCCAAAACTAATGTCAAGTATCAAAGAAGAGAAGAATAAGGGATTATTAAATTTTAACAGAAGTGTAGATAGAACATGTTGAAACAGAAAATAAGCAGATATTAACAGTAAATGAACAAGTAGACTAATAATACATTTTTACAGCTTGTCCTTAATAATGTAGACCAAATGACACAATATGTTACTGCATACTTCAGCAGACTAATTAGGCGTCTTTGTTTTTTTACTTACTACTAAAAGACAAGTTGTCTAGTATGTTCACTATGTTATTTAAGGACTAAATTGCAATAATAAACATATGTTTCGTGTACACTAACATTTTTTGTTAAATGAAGATGAAAGCTGATGTTTTTCAAACCAATAAATTCATGTATTTGAACCATTTAAATAAGCTTATAAGTGATAAAATTATTGTTAAATAGTGGAAGTATTTATTTGGATTAACTTTTGACAGTTACGACCACCTGTGAGCCGTCCCGGTTTTGTCTTTCCTTCCCGGCGACCTCCCAGTTCTTTTCTTTTCATGGATTTTGCTCTCCATAAAAAAAAATCCTCACCCGTACTGCCGCTACTACAACGCTCTGGTTATTTTGACTCAAGCCTGCACAACACAGAACTTAAATAGAACTTTAAGAGCACACAGCTGGTCACACTTCCTCATATTTTCTGTCAAATCTTGAAAAAGGTCACGCTGAAAAGAGCCAGAGTTGTTTTTATTCTCATACAAACAATTGAACAGGATTTGTGTATTAGTGTCAACAGCAGGTGGTGACACTGTGGTTTCAACATACATCAAGTATTGTCATACTTGGGTTGAGTTGATGGTACATACGATTGCTTCCCACAGCTTAAAGATGAGTACTTGTTTAGTTCTCCCGATATTAAGAACTGTGTGAGAGGTAGACATCAAAGAAAAGAGCCAGAGTTGTTTTTATTCTCATACACACAATTGAACAGGATTTTTGTATTAGTTTCAACAGCAGGTGGTGACACTGTGGTTATAGCATACATGAGGTATTGTCATACTTAGGTTGTGTTGATGGTACATACGATTGCTTCCCACAGCTTAAAGATGAGTACCTGTTTAGTTCTCCCGATATTAAGAACTGTGTGAGAGGTAGACATCAAAGAAAAGAGCCAGAGTTGTTTTTATTCTCATACACACAATTGAACAGGATTTTTGTATTAGTTTCAACAGCAGGTGGTGACAATGTGGTTATAGCATACATCAAGTATTGTCATACTTAGGTACATGCGATTATTTCCCACAGCTTAAAAATGAGTACCTGTTTAGTTCTCCCGATATTAAGAACTGTGTGAGAGAGAGATATAAAAGAAAAGAGCCAGAGTTGTTTTTATTCTCATACACACAATTGAACAGGATTTTTGTATTAGTGTCAACAGCAGGTGGTGACACTGTGGTTATAGCATACATGAGGTATTGTCATACTTAGGTTGAGTTGATGGTACATGCGATTATTTCCCACAGCTTAAAAATGACTACCTGTTTAGTTCTCCCGATATTAAGAACTGTGTGAGAGGTAGACATCAAAGAAAAGAGCCAGAGTTGTTTTTATTCTCATACACACAATTGAACAGGATTTTTGTATTAGTTTCAACAGCAGGTGGTGACAATGTGGTTATAGCATACATCAAGTATTGTCATACTTAGGTACATGCGATTATTTCCCACAGCTTAAAAATGACTACCTGTTTAGTTCTCCCGATATTAAGAACTGTGTGAGAGGTAGACATCAAAGAAAAGAGCCAGAGTTGTTTTTATTCTCATACACACAATTGAACAGGATTTTTGTATTAGTGTCAACAGCAGGTGGTGACACTGTGGTTTCAACATACATGAGGTATTGTCATACTTAGGTTTTGTTGATGGTACATACGATTATTTCCCACAGCTTAAAAATGACTACCTGTTTAGTTCTCCCGATATTAAGAACTGTGTGAGAGGTAGACATCAAAGAAAAGAGCCAGAGTTGTTTTTATTCTCATACACACAATTGAACAGGATTTTTGTATTAGTTTCAACAGCAGGTGGTGACAATGTGGTTATAGCATACATCAAGTATTGTCATACTTAGGTACATGCGATTATTTCCCACAGCTTAAAAATGACTACCTGTTTAGTTCTCCCGATATTAAGAACTGTGTGAGAGGTAGACATCAAAGAAAAGAGCCAGAGTTGTTTTTATTCTCATACACACAATTGAACAGGATTTTTGTATTAGTGTCAACAGCAGGTGGTGACACTGTGGTTTCAACATACATGAGGTATTGTCATACTTAGGTTGTGTTGATGGTACATACGATTATTTCCCACAGCTTAAAAATGACTACCTGTTTAGTTCTCCCGATATTAAGAACTGTGTGAGAGGTAGACATCAAAGAAAAGAGCCAGAGTTGTTTTTATTCTCATACACACAATTGAACAGGATTTTTGTATTAGTTTCAACAGCAGGTGGTGACACTGTGGTTATAGCATACATCAAGTATTGTCATACTTAGGTACATGCGATTATTTCCCACAGCTTAAAAATGACTACCTGTTTAGTTCTCCTGATATTAAGAACTGTGTGAGAGATAGACATCAAAGAAAAGAGCCAGAGTTGTTTTTATTCTCATACACACAATTGAACAGGATTTTTTTATTAGTGTCAACAGCAGGTGGTGACACTGTGGTTAATAACATACATGAGGTATTGTCATACTTAGGTTGAGTTGATGGTACATACGATTATTTCCCACTGTTTAAAAATGAGTACCTGTTTAGTTCTCCCGATATTAAGAACTGTGTGAGAGATAGATATAAAAGATCCGAGCGTCTGAGTAGTCTTAATCTCTGAACCCGTTCCAGATGGTTCCGACGGAGCTGGTAGAGAAGGAGTTTTGGCGTCTGGTCAGCACCATTGAGGAGGACGTGACCGTAGAATATGGAGCGGACATCGCCTCGAAGGAGTTTGGGAGTGGTTTCCCAGTGAAGAACAGCCATTTTGAAGTGTCTCCCGAGGACGAGGTATGGTGGCGATGTCATCGAGTACATTTCAGAAATACAAGACACATGCTTGTGTTCTTCAGCATTACCTGAGGAGTGGCTGGAACCTGAACAACATGCCGGTGCTGGACTCCTCGGTGCTGACTCACATCACAGCAGACATCTGTGGGATGAAGTTACCCTGGCTCTACGTGGGCATGTGCTTCTCCTCCTTCTGCTGGCATATCGAGGACCACTGGAGCTACTCCATCAACTACCTGCACTGGTACACGCTCCTTTTGTGTCTCGCAACACCGTGTCAGTAGAAATGTGTGGAATGGTGTCTTGACCGTGCAGGGGCGAGCCAAAGACCTGGTACGGCGCCCCCGGTTATGCTGCGGAGCACCTGGAGTCGGTCATGAAGAAACTAGCGACTGAGCTCTTTGAGTCGCAGCCAGACCTCCTCCACCAGCTGGTGACCATCATGAATCCCAACACGCTGATGAACAATGGCGTTCCGGTAAGGAGCTCCCTGTTGCATCCAATGTCTAAATGTGACCTCTCGTCTCCCCCAGTGACCAGAAGATCAAGTTGTTTGTTGCTTCTGTTGTCATCTACACCAGGTCTGGGCAATTGTTTTGACTTGGTGGGGGAAATGAAAAAAAAAAACTCACCACCATAATAACATTAAATTACAGTAGTGTAGTACAGTGGTCCCCAACCACCGGGCCGTGGCCCGATTGGTACCGGGCCGCAGAATATTTTTTTTATTCATTTTTATTTATAAAAAAAAAAAATAATAATAAATAAAAATATTTTATTTTTATTAAATCAACATAAAAAAACACAATATACACTTACAAATAGTGCACCAACCATAAAAACCTCCCTTTTTCATTACAAAGAAAAAAATTATTAAGCGGGACAAATTATTAAGCGTTGACCGGTCCGCGGATACAAAAAGGTTGAGGACCACTGGTGTAGTAGACCTAAGTATTCATCAAGTACCACCATAACAACAACATTAAATTACAGTAGTGTAGTAGACCTAAGTATTCATCAAGTACCACCATAACAACAACATTAAATTACAGTAGTGTAGTAGACCTAAGTATTCATCAAGTACCACCATAACAACAACATTAAATTACAGTAGTGTAGTAGGCCTAAGTATTCATCAAGTACCACCATAATAACAACATTAAATTACAGTAGTGTAGTAGGCCTAAGTATTCATCAAGTACCACCATAATAACAACATTAAAGTACAGTAGTGTAGTAGACCTAAGTATTCATCAAGTACCACCATAATAACAACATTAAATTACAGTAGTGTTATAGACCTAAGTAATCAAGTACCACCATAATAAAAACATTAAATTACAGTAGTGTAGTAGACCTAAGTATTCATCAAGTACCACCATAATAACAACATTAAATTACAGTAGTGTTATAGACCTAAGTAATCATCAAGTACCACCATAATAACATTAAATTACAGTAGTGTAGTAGACCTAAGTATTCATCAAGTACCACCATCATAACATTAAATCACAGTAGTGTAGTAGACCTAATTATTCATCAAATACCACCATAATAACAACATTAAATTACAGTAGTGTAGTAGACCAAAGTATTCAGCAAGTACCACCATAACAATATTAAATTACAGTAGTGTAGTAGACCTAAGTATTCATGAAGTACCTCTATAACGACCGACATCAAAGTACAGTAGTGTAGTAGCCTAAGTATTCATCAAGTACCACCACAATGACCAACATTAAAGTACAGTAGTGTAGTAGATCTAAGTATTCATCAAATACCTTAACGACCAACATTAAAATACAGTAGTGTAGTAGACCTAATTATTCATGAAGTACCTCTATAACGACCAACATTAAAGTACAGTAGTGTAGTAGACCTAAGTATTCATCAAGTAACACCACAATGTTGTTGTTTACTGTTTTTAATGTAACCTTGCTGCTGCCCTTTTGGCCAGGTCTCCCTTGGAAAAGAGATATTTGATCTCCATGGGATTTTACCTGGTTAAATAAAGGCTAAATAAAAAATAAAGGAAAAATGGTCTTAGCTTTTACTTAGAAATGAAATCCATGCCAGCTCCTTCTGATCAAAAGCATCGATAACTTGTTTATAAAAGTCTTCCTTATCTTTCTTCAGTTTTAAAAGTCTCTCAGAAAACTGCTGTCAGACCGCTGCTATCAGTTAGCCCAGGTGCGGGCGACAACAGAATTATCCTCGGACAACTCCCCGTCCGTTCTGCTCCGTGGGTGAGCTCTTTATCCCACCGCTGCCAACATGAAGTGTTAGTTATTGTATAACTAATACACTGGGTATTTATGACTGGAACATGCTTTGTTTCAGCCCGGTTGTTTACATAGCCAGCATAGGTCCGTCGTGCGCCCCGCCGCGTCATATCCGTCCCAGCACAACCACGTCACTCATTTCACTTCTTCTGCAGCCGAGTCGTCTCAAAAAGGATCACTAGCGCCCTCTACCACCAGGCGGCGGGAGTCATTTAATGACTCATATTTGACAGACGCAGCTACGGTATTGTGACGGTCTCAAGCCGTCGTCTTGCGGGTTCCCAGGACCACCAAGGAAGGACATGGCTTAAGCAGTTTGACTTTGTTTATTTTTCAATAAAACCTCAGTCCAGGTCGCTCTTCTGCTCCTCCTCTCTGCTTGCTTGCCGCCATCTTGGGGAGGGCTACAGCTAGCGTGCCCTGCCTGTCTGTCGGGACCGTCTGCTCCACAGGTATATTAATAAAACATAGCTGCTTACTGTTCTTTTTAGCATACCAATATTCAATAGCTTGGACCTTAAATCCTACTGAATAGCTCTTAATCTTCTTCACTTTATGCGATTTCAAATTATTGAAATCAGCCTCCTCCATTTTGAAAATGATGACAGGGGATATGTCACTCATGACGTCACAAATACGAAGCATGCGCTAATTATTTTGCGAACCGAGTTTGACCCGGCAGTAATTCAAGGAAATACGCTATTCATCAAATACCTTAACGACCAACATTAAAATACAGTAGTGTAGTAGACCTAAGTATTCATGAAGTACCTCTATTACGACAAACATTTAAGTGCAGTAGTGCAGTAGGCCTAAGCAGTCATTAAAAACAAGGCAGCGGTTTTATCTAACAAGTATAGTTCATATATATTTGGTCACTAACATTACGCATAGTTTGAACAGTAACACTGTGTTTAAATATTTAATGAAGTGATTCTTTGGTGTACCACTACAGTTACTGTTCTAAGAAATAGCTCAAGTTAATATTGAAGTTGTGTGTAATTCCTATTGAACAGCAATCACGTAATCTACACCAGCACAATTACATGATTCAAGATAAAGTATTATTGGACTAGGATTGGTGATGTCATCAGTGCAGGTGCACCCTACTGTCAGGTAAGCGGATACAGCAGGAAAATGACATTTTTATTTCCCATGTCTTTTTCAAAACCGCAGATCTATCGCACCAACCAATGTGCAGGAGAGTTCGTCATCACCTTCCCCAGAGCCTACCACAGCGGCTTCAACCAGGGCTTCAACTTTGCTGAGGCCGTCAACTTCTGCACCATGGACTGGGTAGGGAGAGCTCACCCATAAGCACACACTGCACCGCACCTTTACATGTTTATTGATATCCAATACCGGTGGGACGGCAGCAAAGACAAAATATCGATTATATTGTCTTGCATATTCAAGCAGTCACATTTTATTTGTGAAAGACTCAAAATAAAAGGCTCAAAATCCAGTTAACAGCTAAATCAGGGGTGCCCATTACGTCGATCGCGAGCTACCAGTCGACCGCGGGGGGTGTGTCAGTCGATCTCCAGCCAGGCTTTTAAAAAAAATAGACCTAAAAATGAGTGATCATCAATCTTCACCAAGACGTCACTTAAATGACATTCACGGTACCGGAGGGTCTTGTGAGATGACGCTGGCTGCTGCAAGATCATTATTATGAAAATATGACCGAGAGGAAGGCCAGAAACACTTTTTATTTCAACAGACTCTCGCGCCGTACCTTCCGTCAAAACTCTAAAGGCCGACTGCACATTTCCTATCTTCACAATAAAAGCCCTGCTTCATGCTGCCTGCTCTAACTAAATAAGAGTCTCGGAAAACTGGCGTGCACAAGCGATCCCTCAGAAAGCTGGCGTGCACATCACTTTCCGAGACTCTTATTTAGTTAGCGCAGGCAGCATGAAGCAGGGCTTTTATTGTGAAGATAGGAAATGTGCAGTCGGCCTTTAGAGTTTTGACGGAAGGGACGGCGCGAGAGTCTGTTGAAATAAAAAGTGTTTCTCGCCTTCCTCTCTGTCATTTTTTCATAATAATGAACTGGCAGCAGCCAGCGTCATCTCACAAGACCCTCGGGTGCCGTGAATGTCAATCAAGCAAGCTACGGAATTTGCCGCCAATGTTTTTCTTGTAAAGTGTATGGAAGCTGGATGAATTAGATGCCAAAAACCAACCACTTTCATGTGGTATTGTACAGAAAGGACAACTTTTTTTCTCCTCCATTTGAAAATGTGGGCGTTATCATCATTACTGTCTGATTCCAATCAATGCAAGTCATCAGAATCAGGTAATACACCAACTTATATTCTTGTCTTTGTGAAAGAAAGACATCTATATGTGTTACACATGTTTGTATTATCATTAAACACATTTAACTTGTTTACAAAAATGTCTCTTTCATAAATAAATAAATATAAATGATATATATAAATGAGGTAGATCCCCTCGAGTTGGTCAATTGAAAAGTAGCTCGCCTGCAGAAAAAGTGTGGGCACCCCTGAGCTAAATGTTCTCCAATAAGCACACAAGGTCTTCTCTTATACACTAGTGGAGTAATTCAGGCTGTTTGGAGCTAGCGCCTACACAACAACTAAGCACACAAGCTCGACATATGTACATAAGTGTCCTAAATTGTGAATGATATTTATATAGCGCTTTTTCTCTCGTGACTCAAAGCGCCTTACATAGTGAAACCCAATATCTAAGTAACATTTAAAACCAGTGTGGGTGCCACTGGGTGTAAAGGTATGTAAAGTGTCTTGCCCAAGGACACAACGGCAGTGACTAGGATGGCGGAAGCGGGGATCGAACCTGGAACTCTCAAGTTGCTGGCACAGCCGCTCTACCGAGCGAGCTACACCGCCCCGTAATTGAACAACAATTCAGTCTAAACATTTGTCAATATAAACAAGCGTTAAATAATTTAAGTTGCATATTACTTTTACATACAAAGACTCCAGTAACAAACGTGTCCGCGTCATGCACTGAACTTAATAGATAATGGTGGCCAGAAAATGTATCACCACGCCACTTCATTTTAAAGACAGCGCAAGTCTCCAGAAGCCTATCAATAAATAGGTCAGTGTTTTTTTATTTGAGTCATTTCATTTGTTCAAGCCTTTTAGTTAAGGTTAAAGTACCAATGATTGTTAGACACACACAAGGTGTGGCACAATGTGTCCTCTGCATTTGACCAATCCCCTTGTTTACCCCCGGGGAGGTGAGGGGAGCAGTGTTTGTGTTTTCCTGTGCTTTAGTTCCTGTCTTGCGCTATTGTTTTGGTGGCCCTTTGGTGTTCTTCTATAGCAGTTTCAGGTCTTCCTTTGAGCGCTATTCCCCGCACCTGCTTTGCATTAGCAAGCCAGATTATTTAAGTTGTTGCTATCGTTCTTTGTGTGGACATTGTTGATTGTCATGTCATATTCGGGTGGGCTTTGTGGACGCCGTAAGTTTTTGCTGGCGTCCAGCATGTTGTTCCTGTTTAGTTTGTAGCCAGTTCAGTTTTACTTTCGCTTTGCATTGCCTTTTCCTTTCCCTTTCGTTCATTTTTGGTTGAAGCGTTGGTAGAGTGGCCGTGCCAGCAACCTGAGGGTTGCAGGTTCGATTCCCGCATCCGCCATCCTAGTCACTGCCGTTGTGTCCTTGGGCAAGACACTTTACCCACCTGCTCCCAGTGCCACCCACACTGGTTTAAATGTAACTTAGATATTGGGTTTCACTATGTAAAGCGCTTTGGGTCACTAGAGAAAAGCGCTATATAAATATAATTCACTTCACTTCTTACCTGCACGCTGCATATTGGGATCAAAACAAACTATCCCCGTCTCACCCGACACAGGAGGTCCTTCATGCCGACAGCCATCAGACTGTATAATGCACATGTTCCTTCTTGACTCCACTTAAATGTAGAATATATTTATATTATTCATATATTATGTATAATATATGATTTAAATGATATTCTTTATGATTATTATTGTCTATTGTGAGCGAACTGTGGTGCTGAATTTCCCCCAGGGATCAATAAAGTACTTTCTATTCTATTCTATTTTACAAAGCAATGAAGGAGCTACTGCCACCTACTGGCATGGCATGTTCTGTGGTTACCCTGCCGAGTTCTACACAGCACAGACACGAAGCAGCGGCACATTGTTTGCAGATTATAATTATTGATTTGCAAAAAATATATTTTTTGGACCAATTAGGTGAAGTTGCATAGTTTCCCGCGGCACAGTGGTTGAAAAACACTGGTCTATTCAATTGAATATAAGTTGAAAAGGATTTGAAACTCATTGTATTCTCTTTTTGATTACCATTTAAACAACGTGACAACTTCACTGCTTTTGGGTTGTTTTATTAAAATTTTAGTTCATGCCTTGTGCAGGTGTGTCCAGAAAACTCTTGTGTTTCGACAGTGGCGTTAATTCTGAGCAAAAAATGCGAACTTGTGTATGGAAAGTCCTCTTCTTCTTCTCCAGATGCCCGTCGGGCGAGAATGTGTCAAGCACTACCGGCAGCTCAGCAGGTACTGCGTCTTCTCCCACGACGAGATGGTCTGCAACATGGCGTGCAAAGCCAAGCGCTTGGATGTGGACCTGGCCTGCGCCGTGCAAAAGGAGATGGCCGCCATGGTCAGAGAGGAGGAGGAGCTGGAGGAGAAGATCGCCAAGATGGTAAGAAGCCGTCACCTTCCCTCACAACACCTGCGACTTCCTCCTGGCCTCTGACTGGGCATCCCCCGCCCCCAGGGGGTGGTGCGGACACGACAAGTGGATTACGAGCATCTCCCCGATGAGGAGCGCCAGTGCTGCAAGTGTCGGACCACCTGCTACCTGTCTGGTATCACCTGCCTCTGCAGTCCTGGCAAGATGGTGTGCTTGTACCACGCCCGGGACCTCTGCTCCTGTCCCCTTGGCAACCTGACACTCCAGTGAGTCACTCAAGATGCTTCTCCTCCATGCTTAGTTAAACTAGAATAACACTTTTCGACTTTAAGAGAGCCCTTAACACATGTTTCCACAAGTACTGAAAGCTTTTAGTGAGCAGGGGTGTCCAAAGTGCGGTCCGGGGGCCATTTCTAGCCTGCAGCTGGTTTGTTTATGAGCCCTCAACACATTCTAAAGCAGACCTGGTCAAATTAAGGCCCGGGGCCGTTAAGATTTTCAATCTGGCCCGCCGGACATTCCCAAATTACTTTTTCTTTTTTTTTTTTTTAATCATTTAGATCAAAACTGCAGCTGCCAATATGATGTGCAAATATTAGTCTTGAACTATACAGAGTACCGTATTTTTCGGACTATAAATCGCAGTTTTTTTCATAGTTTGGCATGAAAAAGAGGGCGCTCAGATGGCAGCATATGTTGTTCCAAAACCTGTATGTACCTTTCAGCATTAATGGTGCCTTCACAGATGTGTAAGTTACCCATGCCTTGGGCACTAATGCACCCCCATACCATCACACATGTGTAAGTTACCCATGCCTTGGGCACTAATACACCTCCATACCATCACACATGTGTAAGTTACCCATGCCTTGGGCACTAATACACCCCCATACCATCACACATGTGTAAGTTACCCATGTCTTGGGCACTAATACACCCCCATACCATCACACATGTGTAAGTTACCCATGTCTTGGGCACTAATACACCCCCATACCATCACACATGTGTAAGTTACCCATGTCTTGGGCACTAATACACCCCCATACCATCACACATGTGTAAGTTACCCATGTCTTGGGCACTAATACACCCCCATACCATCACACATGTGTAAGTTACCCATGTCTTGTTCACTAATACACCCCCATACCATCACACATGTGTAAGTTACCCATGTCTTGTTCACTAATACACCCCCATACCATCACACATGTGTAAGTTACCCATGTCTTGTTCACTAATACACCCCCATACCATCACACATGTGTAAGCTACCCATGTCTTGGGCACTAATACACCCCCTTACCATCACAGATGTGTAAGTTACCCATGTCTTGGGCACTAATACACCCCCATACCATCACACATGTGTAAGTTACCCATGTCTTGTTCACTAATACACCCCCATACCATCACACATGTGTAAGTTACCCATGTCTTGTTCACTAATACACCCCCATACCATCACACATGTGTAAGTTACCCATGTCTTGTTCACTAATACACCCCCATACCATCACACATGTGTAAGTTACCCATGTCTTGGGCACTAATACACCCCCTTACCATCACAGATGTGTAAGTTACCCATGTCTTGGGCACTAATACACCCCCATACCATCACACATGTGTAAGTTACCCATGCCTTGGGCACTAATACACCCCCATACCATCACACATGTGTAAGTTACCCATGTCTTGGGCACTAATACACCCCCATACCATCACACATGTGTAAGTTACCCATGTCTTGTTCACTAATACACCCCCATACCATCACACATGTGTAAGTTACCCATGTCTTGTTCACTAATACACCCCCATACCATCACACATGTGTAAGTTACCCATGTCTTGTTCACTAATACACCCCCATACCATCACACATGTGTAAGCTACCCATGTCTTGGGCACTAATACACCCCCTTACCATCACAGATGTGTAAGTTACCCATGTCTTGGGCACTAATACACCCCCATACCATCACACATGTGTAAGTTACCCATGTCTTGTTCACTAATACACCCCCATACCATCACACATGTGTAAGTTACCCATGTCTTGTTCACTAATACACCCCCATACCATCACACATGTGTAAGTTACCCATGTCTTGTTCACTAATACACCCCCATACCATCACACATGTGTAAGTTACCCATGTCTTGGGCACTAATACACCCCCTTACCATCACAGATGTGTAAGTTACCCATGTCTTGGGCACTAATACACCCCCATACCATCACACATGTGTAAGTTACCCATGCCTTGGGCACTAATACACCCCCATACCATCACACATGTGTAAGTTACCCATGTCTTGGGCACTAATACACCCCCATACCATCACACATGTGTAAGTTACCCATGTCTTGGGCACTAATACACCCCCATACCATCACACATGTGTAAGTTACCCATGCCTTGGGCACTAATACACCCCCATACCATCACACATGTGTAAGTTACCCATGTCTTGGGCACTAATACACCCCCATACCATCACACATGTGTAAGTTACCCATGTCTTGGGCACTAATACACCCCCATACCATCACACATGTGTAAGTTACCCATGCCTTGGGCACTAATACACCCCCATACCATCACACATGTGTAAGTTACCCATGTCTTGGGCACTAATACACCCCCATACCATCACACATGTGTAAGTTACCCATGTCTTGGGCACTAATACACCCCCATACCATCACACATGTGTAAGTTACCCATGCCTTGGGCACTAATACACCCCCATACCATCACACATGTGTAAGTTACCCATGTCTTGGGCACTAATACACCCCCATACCATCACACATGTGTAAGTTACCCATGCCTTGGGCACTAATACACCCCCATACCATCACACATGCTAGCTTTTGAACTTTGCGTCGATAAAAATCTGGATGGTTCGCTTCCCCTTTGCTTTGATGACACAATGTCGAATATTTCCCCAAAAAATTTGAAATGTGGACTCGTCAGACCACAGAACACTTTTCCACTTTGCATCAGTCCATCTTAGTGGACTCGTCAGACCACAGAACACTTTTCCACTTTGCATCAGTCCATCTTAGATGATCTCGGGCCCAGAGAAGCCGGCGGCGTTTCTGGATGTTGTTGATAAATGGTTTTCGCTTTGCATAGTAGAGTTTTAACTTGCACTTACAGATGTAGCGACCAACTGTATTTAGTGACAGTGGTTTTCTGAAGTGTTCCTGAGCCCAATTTCTTGCAATGTCACTTTGAGAAAGGTTGTTCTTAAACTGTTTGACTATTTGCTCACACAGTTGTGGACAAAGGGGTGTACCTCGCCCCATCCTTTCTTGTGAAAGACTGAGCATTTTTTTGGGAAGCTGTTTTTATAGCCAATCATGGCACCCACCTGTTCCCAATTAGCCTGCACACCTGTGGGATGTTCCAAATAAGTGTTTGATGAGCATTCCTCAACTGTATCAGTATTTATTGCCACCTTTTCCAACTTCTTTGTCACGTGTTGCTGGCATCAAATTCTAAAGTTAATGATTATTTGCAAAAAAAAAAAAAAAGTTGGAGTTTGAACATCAAATATGTTGTCTTTGTAGCATATTCAACTGAATATGGTTTGAAAAGGATTTGCAAATCATTGTATTCTGTTTATATTTACATCTAACACAATTTCCCAACTCATATGGAAACGGGGTTTGTACCAAAGTGCTGGATTCACAGACGTCATTGGGTTGACCCTAAGTATTTTCTGACAGTTTTAGAATGCTAAAGGTGGCTTCTATTGCCTGAATAAATTTAGTTTTAGTTTTTTTTATGTTATATAGACTCTCAAAATCAATGTCCAAATTCCTTAAAAGATTTTTGAAGTTTTTATTCATGCGGACCTTGCTGGAAAAAGTTTGGACACCCCTGGTGTAGAATTTGCTCTTAGACTGAATATGCAAATATGCTTTTAATTTAGTCATCATTGTGTTTTGTGGATTAATTACAAATGGCGGTGTTTATTGTACGTTTAGCTTCGCACCCCTAGCATGACAAGATATTATACTTTGTTTTAAATACCTTCTTACTTTTGCAGCTATAAATTTACACTGGATGATTTATACTCCATGATGGCGTCAGTGACGCTGCGTGCCGAGTCTTACAAGGAGTGGCTGAGTACCGTGCAGGACATCCTGGAGAACAAAGACCCCAAAAAAAGAGGTGAAGTTCAAATGCATGGAGCATTATAGTCGTGTTTAGAATTGTCCACGTCCGGTGATGTGTGTGATTTTAAAAGAAGTCCTGTGTGTCCGATCAGGTCTGGAAGAGCTTCACAGCCTGGTGGAGCAGGCGGAGACCGGCGCCTTCCCACAAACCAACCTGATGGATCGACTGCGCGTAGTTGCCTTAGAGGCGGACAAAGTCGCTGTGGTGGCCCAGCAGCTCCTCAATGGCAAAAGGCAAACTAGGTACCAGTCTTTCTCCACTCCAGGGACACAGGCTGACTCTTTTGGTCTTTTCAGTTTTCAGTGTGTGTCAACATTGTCATCACTCAGAAAAATGACAAAAAAATAAGACATACTGTCTATTCAGCAACATCATTTTATATCTGCCACTGCAGTGTTTTTCAAATGGGATACAGTCTGGTGTGCCGTGGGAGATGATGTAATGTCACCTATTTGGGTGAAAAATAGTTTTTGCACACCAGTAATTATAGTCTGCAAGTGATGTGTTGTTGTTTAGTCTAGAGCTCGGCAGAGTGACCGTGTAATACTCTTCCATATCAGTAGGTGGCATTACATTTAGAGCCTTGGAACATTTTTTTTAATCAATCATCAATCAATCAATGTTTATTTATATAGTCCTAAATCACGAGTGTCTCAAAGGGCTGCACAAGCCACAACGACATCCTCTGTTCAGAGCCCACATAAGGGCAAGGAAAAACTCAACCCTGTGGGATGTCAATGTGAATGACTATGAGAAACCTTGGAGAGGACCGCCTATGTGGGTGACCCCCCCCCCCTCTAGGGGAGACAGGATGCAATGGACATCGAGTGGGTCTAACATGATATAGTGAAAGTCCAGTCCATAGTGGATCTAACATAATAGTGAAAGTCCAGTCCATAGTGAATGTAACATAATAGTGAGAGTCCAGTCCATAGTGGATCTAACATAATAGTGAGAGTCCAGTCCATAGTGGATCTAACATAATAGTGAAAGTCCAGTCCATAGTGAATGTAACATAATAGTGAGAGTCCAGTCCATAGTGGATCTAACATAATAGTGAGAGTCCAGTCCATAGTGGATCTAACATAATAGTGAGAGTCCAGTCCATAGCGGATCTAACATAGTAGTGAGAGTCCAGTCCATGGTGGATCTAACAAAATAGTGAGAGTCCAGTCCATAGTGGATCTAAGATAAGAGTGAGAGTCCAGTCTATAGTGGATCCAACATAATGGTGAGAGTCCAGTCCATAGTGGATCTAACATAATAGTGACAGTCCAGTCCATAGTGGATCTAACATAATAGTGAGAGTCCAGTCCATAGTGGATCTAACATAATAGTGAAAGTCCAGTCCATAGTGGATCTAACATAATAGTGTGAGAGTCCAGTCCATAGTGGATCTAACATAATAGTGACAGTCCAGTCCATAGTGGATCTAACATAATAGTGAAAGTCCAGTCCATAGTGGATCTAACATAATAGTGAGAGTCCAGTCCATAGTGGATCTAACATAATAGTGAAAGTCCAGTCCATAGTGGATCTAGCATTATACTGTTAAAGTCCAGTCATAGTGGATCTAACATAGCAGTGAGAGTCCAGTCCATAGTGGATCTAACATAATAGTGAGAGTCCAGTCCATAGTGGATCTAACATAATAGTGAAAGTCCAGTCCATAGTGGATCTAACATAATAGTGTGAGAGTCCAGTCCATAGTGGATCTAACATAATAGTGACAGTCCAGTCCATAGTGGATCTAACATAATAGTGAGAGTCCAGTCCATAGTGGATCTAACATAATAGTGAAAGTCCAGTCCATAGTGGATCTAACATAATAGTGAGAGTCCAGTCCATAGTGGATCTAACATAAGTGTGAAAGTCCAGTCCATAGTGGATCTAGCATTATACTGTTAAAGTCCAGTCATAGTGGATCTAACATAGCAGTGAGAGTCCAGTCCATAGTGGATCTAACATAATAGTGTGAGAGTCCAGTCCATAGTGGATCTAACATGATAGTGAGAGTCCAGTCCATAGTGGATCTAACAGGCTTTGTAGATGTGGGAAACAGCGGGAGGCACACCAAAGGTAAAAAAGGTGTGTAATGCTAAAACCAAAAATAGACAAAAAGGTGAGTGACCCTAAGAAAAGCCATTGAAGCTTAGGGAAGGCTATGCGAAACGAAACTAAAACTAAACTGGCTACAAAGTCCTGGCGTCACTATAGACTGATTTTAAACTAGACAAACAAGTCAATGGCGTTTTAAAATGTTTTTTTTATCATCTTTGTCCTTTAGCAAAGGTAAAACCGTTATCTTTTAACCTTTTTGAACAAGTGGTGCATGCTTTTATTTCAAGTGGCCTGGACTACTTAATGCACTTTATGCTGGCATTAGCCAAAAAGCTCTCTCCCGGTTGCAGTTAGTCCAGAATGCGGCAGCAGGACTTTTAACAGGGGCCAGGAAACGCCAGCATATAACCCCAATTCTTCAGAGTTTGCACTGGCTCTGTTCATTTTAGAATGGATTTTAAAATCTTGCTCTTTGTTTTTAAATCTTTACATGGACTGGCACCTCATTATATCTCGGACCTCATCCAAACTTACAATCCTGCGCGCGCTCTGGGGTCCGAGAGCCAACTCCAGCTCTTGGTGCCCAAGACCAGACTTAAAACCAGAGGAGACAGGGCCCTAATCTCTGGAACACTCTGCCCCTCCGTGTTCAAACTGCTCCCTCAGTGGACTCTTTTAAGTCTCGTCATAAGACCCACTTTTATTCTTTGGCTTTTAACACTACGCGAGTTGTGTGGTCCTCTGTTGTCCTCTGTGTTTTAAAATGTTGATTTATATTTACTGTTTTAATTGGTTCCACCCTTAAAATCGTTTTTAATCATATTTATTTTATATTGGTTTTATATGTATTTATTTATATATATTTTTTTTATTCAGTCATTGGTGGAGCTCAGGATAGTATTTGAATGTAGTTTTTAATATTGTTCCGCAGCACTTTGGAAACATTTTGTTGTGTAAATGTGCTATAAAAATAAAGTGGATTGGATTGGATTGAAAGTCGGCGTGCGGGCGTGCTTGGGGTCAGTTGGTCATGTCATTGATGGGAAAATGCATTTTTAGACCACATGATTTGCCTGAGCGGCTGGGAGATCCCGAGAGTAACAAGCGGTTCCCTTGTTGCCTTCCCATTAAGTACAATAAATTAGTTTTTATTATAATTTTGCTGGTTTCAAGAAGTGTAATACCGAGCACATATCATTATGTCAAGACAATGGTACCAGCATTTACTTTATTTAAGAATATTTTTCAACATATTGAGAAAAAATTGTTTGTTCTATCAAGAAAAGAGCACTTGTTTTATATATTTATTTATTTATTTCGGCAATCTTCACATAAAACAAAGAACAACAACAAAAAAAGACACTCATTTGAGCAATGATTGAGCTGAAAGGGTGTAGGTTGAAGCAACTCTTATATAAACCTACCCCATCACAACAACAACAAGGTTCAAAATATATAAAATCTAAAACATGCTTCACTTATATTATTTTTTTTTTTAACAATATATAAGCAACATATATGTAGCACACGTCTCATATACACAGTTTAACATTTAAATCAAACATATACATTTGGACACTTATATATATACATATATATATATATATATTATATATACACAATTTATTTAAATTCCATATAAAGTGGTAATATATACATTTTAATACAACCTATATGTATAATTATGAAATCATAAATTGTATTTATATACATATTATATATTATTGTCTTTCTAAAACAATGTTTGCTCTTCTTTCTTATATTTACTAAAAGCTTTTTAAACTGGTTTATGTTGGTGCTGTGTTTTATTTCATACTTTAAACAGTTCCATATTTTAACCCCTGCTATTGTTGTACTCATTCGTTTCTGCGTTGTTCTACAATATTGGATCTTAAAAAGTAGTTCTCCTCTTAAATTATAATTCCCTTCTCTCTGTAAAAATCTTCTCTGTAACCCAGTTGGAAGTGAATCTTTACTTGCTTCATAAATCATTTGGGCAGTCTTGAGTTGGATGAGATCTGGTAGTTTTAAATCAAATGAGCACTTGTTTTAAGTGAGGAAATACTTATTTTAAGGTATTTTGGGGTTCATTGAGGTTAGCTAATTACTTGTTTTGGAAAGTCTTGACAAGCCAGATTTTCTTGTTCTACTGGCAGATCATTTTGCAAGTTCCAGTTTTTTTTTCTTTGTTTGTGAACGATTACTTTTTGCAGTGAATATGTTTAAAAATCTTTTGTCGATGTTCCAGATATCGCTCCTGCGGGGGCAAGTCTCAAAGCCAGAAGGAGTTGACGGCGGAGGAGCTGAGGTCCTTTGTGCAGCAGTTGGACAAGCTGCCGTGTAACATCCGACAGGCGCCTTTACTGAAGGTTCTGAACCTTCCTGTACTTAGTCCTCGACATGTCTGCAAGTTAAAGTTCCATCCTCACGCCGATTCTCTGCGGCTTCCAGGACCTCCTGACTCGGGTGGAGGAGTTCCAGCAGCGCAGTGAGAGACTCCTCTCTGACGACTCGCCCGACTCCGCGCAGCTTCAGGACCTGCTGGACCAGAGCCTGGGCCTCGACGTGGACCTCCCGCAGTTGCCGCTGCTCCGGGAGAGACTGGAGCAGGCCCGCTGGCTGGAAGCTGTGCGGCAGGCCAGCGGCCAGCCGGACGACCTGGGTCTGGACACCATGCGGAGGCTGATCGACCAGGGGGTGGGCCTGTCCCCTCACAGCTCGGTGGAAAGAGCCATGGCGCGCCTGCAGGAGCTGCTGACCGTGTCCGAGCAGTGGGAGGAGCGGGTTCTTGGCCTCATGGAAGCCAGGTAGGACTCCAATGTTCCCAAACAGAACTGTCACGAATGGGTCAAATATTTCACACATTTTTGTATTCAATCATCAATCAATCAATGTTTATTTATATAGTCCTAAATCACGAGTGTCTCAAAGGGCTGCACAAGCCGCAACGACATCCTCTGTTCAGAGCCCACAAAAGGGCAAGGAAAAACTCAACCCAGTGGGATGTCAATGTGAATGACTATGAGAAACCTTGGAGAGGACTGCCGATGTGGGTGACCCCCCCCCCCTCCAGGGGAGACAGGATGCAATGGACAACGAGTGGGTCTAACATGATATTGTGAAAGTCCAGTCCATAGTGGATCTAACATAATACTCAGAGTCCAGTCCATAGTGGATCTAACATAATAGTGAGAGTCCAGTCCATAGTGGATCTAACGTAATAGTGAGAGTCCAGTCCATAGTGGATCTAACATAATAGTGAGAGTCCAGTCCATAGTGGATCTAACATAATAGTGAGAGTCCAGTCCATAGTGGATTTAACATAATAGTGAGGGTCCAGTCCATAGTGGATCTAATATAATAGTGTGAGAGTCCAGTCCATAGTGGATCTAACATAATAGTGAGAGTCCAGTCCACGGTGGATCTACCATAATAGTGAGAGTCCAGTCCATAGTGGATCTAACGTAATAGTGAGAGTCCAGTCCATAGTGGATCTAACATAATAGTTTGAGTCTCGTCTATCGTGGATCTAATATAATAGTGAGAGTCCAGTCCAGAGTGGATCTAACATAATTATTTGCGAGTCCAGTCCATAGTGGATTTAACATAATAGTGAGAGTCCAGTCCATAGTGGATCTACCGTAATAATGACAGTCCAGTCCATAGTGGATCTAACATTATAGTGAGAGTCCAGTCCATAGTGGATCTAACATAATATAGTGAGAGTCCAGTCCATAGTGGATCTAACATAATATAGTGAGAGTCCAGTCCATAGTGGATCTAACATAATATTGTGAGAGTCCAGTCCATAGTGAATCTAACATAATAGTGGGAGTCCAGTCCATAGTGGATCTAACATAATAGTGGGAGTCCAGTCCATAGTGGATCTAACATAATAGTGAGAGTCCAGTCCATAGTGGATCTAACATAATAGTGAGAGAGTCCGGTCCATAGTGGATCTAACAATATAGTGAGAGTCCAGTCCATAGTGGATCTAACATAATAGTGAGAGTCCAGTCCATAGTGGATCTAATATAATAGTGAGAGTCCAGTCCATGGTGGATCTAACATAATAGTGAGAGTCCAGTCCATAGTGGATCTAACATAATAGTGAGAGTCCAGTCCATAGTGGATCTAACATAATAGTGTGAGAGTCCAGTCCATAGTGGATCTAACATAATAGTTTGAGTTTTGTCTATAGTGGATCTAATATAATAGTGAGAGTCCAGTCCATAGTGGATCTAACATAATTATTTGCGAGTCCAGTCCATAGTGGATTTAACATAATAGTGAGAGTCCAGTCCATAGTGGATCTACCGTAATAATGAGAGTCCAGTCCATAGTGGATCTAACAATATAGTGAGAGTCCAGTCCATAGTGGATCTAACAATAATATTGTGAGAGTCCAGTCCATAGTGGATCTTACATAATATTGTGAGAGTCCAGTCCATAGTGGATCTAATATAATAGTGAGAGTCCAGTCCATAGTGGATCTAACAAAATAGTGAGAGTTTGGTCCGTAGTGCATCTAACATTATAGTGAGAGTCCAGTCCATTGTGGATCGAACATAATAGTTAGAGAGTCCGGTCCATAGTGGATCTAACATAATAGTGAGAGTCCAGTCCATAGTGGATTGAACATAATAGTTAGAGAGTCCGGTCCATAGTGGATCTAACATAATAGTGAGAGTCCAGTCCATAGTGGATCTAACATAATAGTGAGAGTCCAGTCCATAGTGGATTGAACATAATAGTTAGAGAGTCCGGTCCATAGTGGATCTAACATAATAGTGAGAGTCCAGTCCATAGTGGATTGAACATAATAGTTAGAGAGTCCGGTCCATAGTGGATCTAACATAATAGTGTGAGAGTACAGTCCATAGTGGATCTAACATAATAGTGAGAGTCTAGTCCATAGTGGATCGAACATAATAGTGAGAGTCCAGTCCATAGTAGATCTAGCATAAAAGTCTTGCAGCCGCATTTCGTACCAACGGAAATATTTTAATGCTAGACATAGGGAGACCCCAAAATAATACGTTACAGTAATTTTGATTGATTGATACTTTTATTAGTAGATTGCACAGTACAGTACATATTCCCTACAATTGACCACTAAATGGTAACACCCCAATAAGTTTTTCAACTTGTTTAATTCGGGGTCCACGTTAATCAAGTCATGGTGTGTTTGGATTTCATTTCCTTCAAATACAAAAATGAAGGCTAAAACCTTCTTTTTTTTCTTCATTTTCTTGAGGGCAGAGAACGCTGTATTATTGGTTTGGTCGCCTTTTCTTGCCAGAATATCAAGTTGTCAGTTGGAAGCCTGCTGTTCATTCCAGTCAGCCATGGAATATTTCCTGGATTACTTTGCACATTTTGTGGGTTTGTTCCGGGACTTGCTCCCAGTTCAGGAGGACATCCATCCATCCGTCTATTTCCTACCGCTTATTCCCTTTTGGGGTTGCGGGGGGCGCTGGCACTTATCAATCAATCAATCAATCAATCAATGTTTATTTATATAGCCCCAAATCACAAATGTCTCAAAGGACTGCACAAATCATTACGACTACAAAATCCTCGGAAGAACCCACAAAAGGGCAAGGAAAACTCACACCCAGTGGGCAGGGAGAATTCACATCCAGTGGGACGCCAGTGACAATGCTGACTATGAGAAACCTTGGAGAGGACCTCAGATGTGGGCAACCCCCCCCTCTAGGGGACCGAAAGCAATGGATGTCGAGCGGGTCTAACATGATACTGTGAAAGTTCAATCCATAGTGGCTCCAACACAGCCGCGAGAGTTCAGTTCAAGCGGATCCAAGACAGCAGCGAGAGTCCCGTCCACAGGAAACCATCCCAAGCGGAGTTGGATCAGCATCGTAGAGATGTCCCCAACCGATACAGGCGAGCGGTCCATCCTGGGTCCCGACGAGCGGTCCATCCTGGGTCTCGACTCTGGACAGCCAGTACTTCATCCATGGTCATCGGACCGGACCCCCTCCACAAGGGAGGGGGGGACATAGGAGAAAAAAGAAAATAAGCGGCAGATCAACTGGTCTAAAAAGGAGGTCTATTTAAAGGCTTGAGTATACAGATGAGTTTTAAGGTGATACTTAAATGCTTCTATCAGCTACAATCGGGCGGAAGGCGGTGTACACCCTGGACAAGTCGCCATCTCATCGCAGGTTCAGGAGGACAAACAAACGAAAGTTAATAAAGAATCTGGGTTGTCCGGCATACCGGTACTAGTAAAGTATTGCGGTACAAATGAATCAAAAACAGTACTATACTCTGTTTGTTTATCTTTTTTTAACGGGCATGACGACGCGTCATCACGTCGTGACTCCTCAGTCACCTACTCAGTGGCCTAGTGGTTAGTGTCCACCCTGAGATGGGGAGGTCGTGAGTTCAAACCCCGGCCGAGTCATACCAAAGACTATCAAAAAAATGGGAGCCATTACCTCCCTGCTTGGGAATCAGCATCAAGGGTTGGAATTGGGGGTCAAATGATCACCAAAATGATTCCCGGGCGTGGCCATCGCTGCTGCTCACTGCTCCCCTCACCTCCCAGGGAGTGGCTAAAGGGTCAAATGCAGATAATACTTTCGCCACACCTAGTGTGTGTGAGACAATCATTGCTACTTTTAACTTTAACTTTGACATTGCTGGATTTACGAGCAGAGGAGCATGTTCGGCAGCGCACACGCACAGAGCACTTACAAGCAGACACCTTGTATAGACAGAAAAGGGAGAATGGACACATTTTGGTGTAAAAATAAAGGTGAAGTTACAACACTGAAACACCCTCAAGAAGAGGTGCTTTAACTCCATCCGCAGTCGGCAATGTTTCAGCTACTTCTTAATCACTAATCCTCGCCTCCATGGCGACAAATAAAGCATATTTCTTACATGTAACATTATCACTGGAGGATGAGGAATAGCTTAACATGCTTCACTACACACCGCAGGATGTTACAATACCTAACCGGCTTCACAATGTAAACAAATAATAGCGTTCCTGAATGTAAACAAATGCCATGGGTGGATCTACACCTGGCATCCACTGTAATGATACCAAGTACAAGAGCGTATCTAGTCCATACTACTGTGATAACATCTATTTTATATCGTCACAATCACTTTTTTAACTTTATTTAAAATTCATATTATGTTTATAAACTCAGGAAATACGTCCCTGGACACATGAGGACTTTGAATAAGACCAATGTATGATCCTGTAACTACTTGGTATCAGATCCATACCTAAATTTGTGGTATTGTCCAAAACTAATGTCAAGTATCAAACAGCAGAAGAATAAGTGATTATTACACTTTAACAGAAGTGTAGATAGAACATGTTAAACCCTAAATTTGCTAAAGACTCCAGAGGGATAATAAGTATAGGCTTGGGGGTTAAATCACCAAAAGTGATTCTCGGGCACGGTCACTGCTGCTACTCACTGCTCCCCTCTCTTCCCAGGGGGTGATCAAGGGTGATGGGTCAGATGCAGAGAGTCATTTCGCCACTTCTAGCGTGTGTGCGACAATCATGGGTACTTTAAATATTGCCACAAAGTTACTAAGTTGGCAACTCTGACTCCTCCTCCTCCTACGTTTTCTTAGTCTCTGGCAGACCAGTGGCCTCATGTTGCATTCCTACTAAAAACAGACATGTGTTCAAATCCATAAATGTACGTACACCAATAAAAATTCAGATGTATTAAAGCAGGGGTGCCCATTACGTCGATCGCGAGCTACCAGTCGACCGCGGGGGGTGTGTCAGTCGATCTCCAGCCAGGCTTTTAAAAAAAATAGACCTAAAAATGAGTGATCATCAATCTTCACCAAGACGTCACTTAAATGACATTCACGGTACCGGAGGGTCTTGTGAGATGACGCTGGCTGCTGCAAGATCATTATTATGAAAATATGACCGAGAGGAAGGCGAGAAACACTTTTTATTTCAACAGACTTTCGCGCCGTACCTTCCGTCAAAACTCTAAAGGCCGACTGCACATTTCCTATCTTCACAATAAAAGCCCTGCTTCATGCTGCTTGCGCTAACTAAATACAGAGTCTCGGAAAACTGGCGTGCACAAGCGATCCCTCAGAAAGCTGGCGTGCACATCACTTGTGCACGCCAGCTTTCCGAGACTCTTATTTTGTTAGCGCAGGCAGCATGAAGCAGAGCTTTTATTGTGAAGATAGGAAATGTGCAGTCGGCCTTTAGAGTTTTGACGGAAGGGACGGCGCGAAAGTCTGTTGAAATAAAAAGTGTTTCTCGCCTTCCTCGCTGTCATTTTTTCATAATAATGAACTGGCAGCAGCCAGCGTCATCTCACAAGACCCTCGGGTGCCGTGAATGTCAATCAAGCAAGCTACGGAATTTGCCGCCAATGTTTTTCTTGTAAAGTGTATGGAAGCTGGATGAATTAGATGCCAAAAACCAACCACTTTCATGTGGTATTGTACAGAAAGGACAACTTTTTTTCTCCTCCATTTGAAAATGTGGGCGTTATCATCATTACTGTCTGATTCCAATCAATGCAAGTCATCAGAATCAGGTAATACACCAACTTATATTCTTGTCTTCGTGAAAGAAAGGAATCTATATGTGTTACACATGCTTGTATTATCATTAAACACATTTAACTTGTTTACAAAAATGTCTCTTTCATAAATGAATAAATATAAATGATATATATAAATGAGGTAGATCCCCTCGAGTTGGTCAATTGAAAAGTAGCTCGCCTGCAGAAAAAGTGTGGGCACCTCTGGGTTAGACATTGTTGTGTGTTGTGGGAAGACGAATGGACATTATACTTTGTTTCTATATAACTTAAAAAAAACATTTTTTTATAAATTTAGTGCCTTAAATACACACTAACATTAATCTGATTCTTTGTAATGTACATATAACTGTCCGTTAACCAGAGACTGGCTCCAGAACTACATCGAGACCTCCTCGGCCTGTAAAACCCTGATGAATTGAAGGTGTGTTTATACGTCT
>NC_084626.1:52085279-52112779 GCF_033978795.1 Nerophis ophidion
AGCTTCTTCCTGCTGAGAACTCTTGTGCACTTACCGTCTGCGTTTGCCAAAAGTCGCCCTCGGGGGCCATGTTGCAGTGCGAGCTCTGTCGAGACGTTTTCCACAGCGTCTGCGTCGCCGCACACCCAGACTTCAAGTACGGCCAAGTCTGGCTTTGCCCGCTTTGCCAGCGTTCACGGAAGCCGCCCCTGGACAAGATCCTGCCTCTCTTGGCCTCGCTGCAGAGGATCCGGGTCCGACTGCCTGAGGGGGACGCGCTGCGCTTTCTCATCGAGCGGACGGTGCGATGGCAGCACAGAGTTCAGCAGGCCTGCACGGAAGGGTTGTTGGACAAAGTGGTAAGTGGGCGGAGCTACGCTTGCAAGGTAACACTGTACTTTGGCCTCATCCGACACCAACAACGCACTGAACCAAGTAAAATACTGACAGAATGTAGTATGAATGGAAGAATAGTTTGAATAGTGGAACGGTTTGAATGTTGACGAGTTAGAATTTCCAGGAAAACCGGAATTTGGTTTGGAAGTGTTAGTGTTAGTTTGAATGTCCAGGATGAGTGGAATGTGTTGATGTTGGAATGGTTTGAATATTCTGAAAAAAGTGGGAATTGGGCAACTTGTAAAAATGTCTAATTCATTTCAATGGGAACTTCCTGGAATTTTGGGAAAAGCGGGATTTAAAAGAATAAAGATTATGAGCATGAATGTCAAAAACTTAATTTTTTGTCCTGATGAAGAAGAAGAATTTGACGGTGGAATGTTTGAAGTGGGTTGAAAAATGTGGAAGGAGCTTGGAAAAATGATAGTGTGAATGTCCAGGATGAGTGGAATGTGTTGATGTTGGAATGGTTTGAATAGTCTGAAAAAAGTGGGAATTGGGCAACTTGTAAAAATGTCTAATTCATTTCAATGGGAACTTCCTGGAATTTTGGGAAAAGCGAGATTTAAAAGAAAAAAGATTATGAGCATGAATGTCAAAAACTTCATTTTTTTGTCCTGATGAAGAAGAATGATTTGACGGTGGAAGGTTTGAAGTGGGTTGAAAAATGTGGAAGGAGTAAAAATGGGAATCCCTGGAGTTTTTGGGGGGACTTGGAAAAATTATAGTTTTAATGTCCAGGATGAGGGGAATATGGTAAATGGGTTGTTCTTGTATAGCACTTTTCTACCCCTTTTTAAGGAGCCCAAAGCGCTTTGACAGTATTTCCACATCCGCCCATTCTCACACACATTCGCACACTGACGGCAGGAGCTGCCATGCAAGGCGCTCACCAGCACCCGTCAGGAGCAAGAGTCAAGTGTCTTGCCCAAGGACACAACGGACCTGACTAGGATGGTAGAAGGTGGGGATTGAACCAGTAACCCTCAGATTACTGGCACAGCCACTCTACCAACTTCGCCGAAGGTGGAATTGTTTGAATCGGTTGAAAAAATGTGGGAAATGTGGACGTTTTGAAAATGGATAATTCATTTTGAATGGGGAAAATGTCCCTAAAAACTGGAAATTTTAAGAAATCTGCAAAATTCCATCCATTTTCTACCGCTTATTCCCTTTCGGGGGCGCTGGCGCCTATCTCAGCTACAATCGGGCGGAAGGCGGGGTACACCCTGGACAAGTCGCCACCTCATCGCAGGGCCAACACAGATAGACAGACAATATTCACACACTAGGGACCATTTAGTGTTGCCAATCAACCTATCCCCAGGTGCATGTCTTTGGAAGTGGGAGGGGCCTATCCCCAGGTGCATGTCTTTGGAAGTGGGAGGGGCCTATCCCCAGGTGCATGTCTTTGGAGGTGGGAGGGGCCTATCCCCAGGTGCATGTCTTTGGAAGTGGGAGGGGCCTATCCCCAGGTGCATGTCTTTGGAGGTGGGAGGAGCCTATCCCCAGGTGCATGTCTTTGGAAGTGGGAGGGGCCTATCCCCAGGTGCATGTCTTTGGAGGTGGGAGGGGCCTATCCCCAGGTGCATGTCTTTGGAGGTGGGAGGGGCCTATCCCCAGGTGCATGTCTTTGGAAGTGGGAGGGGCCTATCCCCAGGTGCATGTCTTTGGAGGTGGGAGGAGCCTATCCCCAGGTGCATGTCTTTGGAGGTGGGAGGGGCCTATCCCCAGGTGCATGTCTTTGGAAGTGGGAGGGGCCTATCCCCAGGTGCATGTCTTTGGAGGTGGGAGGAGCCTATCCCCAGGTGCATGTCTTTGGAGGTGGGAGGAAGCCGGAGTACCCGGAGGGAACCCACGCATTCACGGGGAGAACATGCAAACTCCACACAGAAAGATCCTGAGCCTGGATTTGAACCCAGGACTGCAGGACCTTCGTATTGTGAGGCAGACGCACTAACCCCTCTCCCACCGTGAAGCCTGCAAAATTGTTTTTATTAATTGTTGAAAGGGAGCACACAATTTCGGAACAGTCTGAATATTTTGAAGTTGGAATTGTCTGAATCAAATAAAAAATGTGGGAGTTGTGGAACTTTGAAAAATGTACCATTCATTTCGATGGGAATTTCATGGAAATTTGGGAGTTTCGGGAAATGCTAAAACATTTGAATGCACTGAATGAGTATGTCTTGGAATTTTTCAAATCGGTCGAGAAACGTTGAAATAGTAACAATTTTAATTGAGAAATGATATTACGGAATTCCTGGAATTTCGGGAAAGCTGAGAATTTTTCCCGTTCAAAAACTTATTTTGTCCTGATGAAGAGGAATGATTTGACAGTGGAACGGTTAAAGTGGGTTGAAAAATATGGAAGGAGTAGTCGACAGAAAAAATGGGAATTCCTGGAATTTAAGGGGGGTTTGGAAAAATGATGGTTTGAATGTCCAGGATGAGTGGAACATGTTGAAGGTGGAATGGTTTGAATCGGTTGAAGAATGTGGAAGTTTGAAAAATGGCCAATTCATTTTGAATGGGAAAATGTCCTGGAAAACCTGGAATTCTGGGAAATCTGGGAATTTTTGGAATTAGTCAAGGGAAACATGAATATGCTGAACCGTTTGAAGGTGGAATGGTTTGAATCGGTTGAAGAATGTGGAAGTTTGAAAAATGGCCAATTCATTTTGAATGGGAAAAAATCCTGGAAAACCTGGAAATCTGGGAATTTTTGGAATTAGTCAAGGGAAACATGAATATGTTGAACAGTTTGAAGGTGGAATGGTTTGAATCGTTTGAAGAATGTGGAAGTTTGAAAAATGGCCAATTCATTTTGAATGGGAAAAAATCTGGGAAAACCTGGAACTCCGGGAAATCTGGGAATTTTTGGAATTAGTCAATGGAAACATGAATATGTTGAACAGTATGAAGTTTTAACTTTTTGAATCGGATGAAAAATGTGGAAATTAGAGGGGGTAAAAATCCGTAGCATTTACACAATTATCTGCTCACAAATTCCACCTGGTAGTTGCTTGAGCACACTGCAGCTAGGCCTGGATAGTCCCACGCAGGATTCTCACAGGAATGAGGCAACAGTACAGTGTTTCTTACCTACTGTGTGCTAGCATGGCTTTTATTGTTTAAATTCAATTTTGTTCCAGGGAAAACACGGCTCCAGAGTGTCCTGGCATCAAGAAGAGGACTCTTTCTACACAGAGCAGCCGAGTGTCCCCGTGCAGGGTGAGTCCCTCACACGGTCTGCTCCATGTTCCAGGCTCAATGTTGCGTTCTGCACAGGACTCGGCCCGCAGCTGGAGGAGCTGATGGTGGAGGGCTTCCTGCTGCAGGTCACGCTGCCTGAGACGGAGCAGCTTTACACCTACCTGCTGAGCAAACTGGCCCCGGTGCCCACTCACAGCGGCCCCTGCAGGACAAGCACGGACGATGAGAAGCTCAAGACGGAGCGCACAAAACTCCACAAGAAGGTATCGCACAGTGAGAGCTGTGTGTGTTTGGGTCATATTTTTAGAAACACTAATACAAAACCTCACAATAATGTCTGATTGAATGCTTATAACATTATGACAAACTGTATTGGGCTTCAACTTGCAGGCAAACGCCACTGCCTCCTATATTTAATATAGTCGATGCAACTTTTCTTCTCTATTGGGCTTCAACTTGCAGGCAAACGCCACTGCCTCCTATATTTAATATAGTCGATCCAGCCCTTCTCTATTGGATTTCAACTTGCAGGCAAACGCACCTGCCTCCTATATTTAATATAGTCGATGCAGCTCTTCTTCTCTATTGGGCTTCAACTTGCAGGCAAACGCCACTGCCTCCTATATTTAATATAGTCGATGCAGCTCTTCTTCTCTATTGGGCTTCAACTTGCAGGCAAACGCCACTGCCTCCTATATTTAATATAGTCGATGCAGCTCTTCTTCTCTATTGGGCTTCAACTTGCAGGCAAACGCCACTGCCTCCTATATTTAATATAGTCGATCCAGCCCTTCTCTATTGGATTTCAACTTGCAGGCAAACGCACCTGCCTCCTATATTTAATATAGTCGATGCAGCTCTTCTTCTCTATTGGGCTTCAACTTGCAGGCAAACGCCACTGCCTCCTATATTTAATATAGTCGATCCAGCCCTTCTCTATTGGATTTCAACTTGCAGGCAAACGCACCTGCCTCCTATATTTAATATAGTCGATGCAGCTCTTCTTCTCTATTGGGCTTCAACTTGCAGGCAAACGCCACTGCCTCCTATATTTAATATAGTCGATCCAGCCCTTCTCTATTGGATTTCAACTTGCAGGCAAACGCACCTGCCTCCTATATTTAATATAGTCGATGCAGCTCTTCTTCTCTATTGGGCTTCAACTTGCAGGCAAACGCCACTGCCTCCTATATTTAATATAGTCGATGCAGCTCTTCTTCTCTATTGGGCTTCAACTTGCAGGCAAACGCCACTGCCTCCTATATTTAATATAGTCGATGCAGCTCTTCTTCTCTATTGGGCTTCAACTTGCAGGCAAACGCCACTGCCTCCTATATTTAATATAGTCGATCCAGCCCTTCTCTATTGGATTTCAACTTGCAGGCAAACGCCACTCCCTCCTATATTTTATATAGTCGATGCAACTCTTCTCTATTGGGCTTCAACTTGCAGGCAAACGCCACTGCCTCCTATATTTAATGTAGTCGATGCAGCTCTTCTGTATTGGGCTTCAACTTGCAGGCAAATGCCACTCTCTCCTATAATTATTATAGTCAGTCAATGCAGCTCTTCTCTACTGGGCTTCAACTTGCAGGCAAACGTCACTGCCTCCTATATTTAATATAGTCGATGCAACTCTTCTGTATCGGGCTTGAACTTGCAGGCAAACGCCACTGCCTCCTATATTTAATATAGTCGATGCAGCTCTTCTTCTGTATTGGGTTTCAACTTGCAGGCAAACGCACCTGCCTCCTATATTTAATATAGTCGATGCAGTTCTTCTCTATTGGGTTTCAACTTGCAGGCAAACGCACCTGCCTCCTATATTTAATATAGTCGATGCAGTTCTTCTCTATTGGGTTTCAACTTGCAGGCAAACGCACCTGCCTCCTATATTTAATATAGTCGATGCAGCTCTTCTGTATTGGGCTTTAACTTGCAGGCAAACGCCACTGCCTCCTATATTTAATATAGTCGATGCAGCTCTTCTTCTGTATTGGGCTTCAACTTGCAGGCAAACGCCACTGCCGATGCAGCTCTTCTTGTGTATTGGGCTTCAACTTGCAGGCAAACGCCACTGCCTCCTATATTTAATATAGTCGATGCAGCTCTTCTTGTGTATTGGGCTTCAACTTGCAGGCAAATGCCACTGCCTCCTATATTTAATATAGTCGATGCAGCTCTTCTTTTGTATTGGCCTTTAACTTGCAGGCAAACGCCACTGCCTCCTATATTTGATATAGTCGATGCAGCTCTTCTTCTGTATTGGGTTTCAACTTGCAGGCAAACGCCACTGCCTCCTATATTTAATATAGTCGATGCAGCTCTTCTTCTGTATTGGGTTTCAACTTGCAGGCAAATGCCACTGCCTCCTATATTTAATATAGTCGATGCAGCTCTTCTTTTGTATTGGGCTTTAACTTGCAGGCAAACGCCACTGCCTCCTATATTTAATATAGTCGATGCAGCTCTTCTTCTGTATTGGGTTTCAACTTGCAGGCAAACGCCACTGCCGATGAAGCTCTTCTTGTGTATTGGGCTTCAACTTGCAGGCAAATGCCACTGCCTCCTATATTTAATATAGTCAATGCAGCTCTTCTCTACTGAGCTTCAACTTGCAGGCAAACGCCACTGCCTCCTATATTTTATATAGTCGATGCAGCTCTTTATTGGGTTTCAACTTTCAGGCAAACGCCACTCCCTCCTATATTTAATATAGTCGATGCAGCTTTTCTGTATTGGGCTTCAACTTGCAGGCAAACGCCACTCTCTCCTATAATTATTTTAGTCAGTCAATGCAGCTCTTCTCTACTGAGCTTCAACTTGCAGGCAAACGCCACTTCCTCCTATATTTTATATAGTCGATGCAGCTCTTTATTGGGTTTCAACTTTCAGGCAAACGCCACTCCCTCCTATATTTAATATAGTCGATGCAGCTTTTCTGTATTGGGCTTCAACTTGCAGGCAAACGCCACTCTCTCCTATAATTATTTTAGTCAGTCAATGCAGCTCTTCTCTACTGAGCTTCAACTTGCAGGCAAACGCCACTGCCTCCTATATTTTATATAGTCGATGCAGCTCTTTATTGGGTTTCAACTTTCAGGCAAACGCCACTGCCTCCTATATTTAATATAGTCGATGCAACTCTTCTGTATCGGGCTTGAACTTGCAGGCAAACGCCACTCCCTCTTATATTTAATATAATCGATGCAGCTCTTCTCTATTGGGTTTCAACTTGCAGGCAAACGCACCTGCCTCCTATATTTAATATAGTTGATGCAGCTCTTCTGTATTGGGCTTCAACTTGCAGGCAAACGCCACTCTCTCCTATAATTATTATAGTCAGTCAATGCAGCTCTTCTCTACTGAGCTTCAAGTTGCAGGCAAACGCCACTGCCTCCTATATTTAATATAGTCGATGTAGCTCTTCTTCTGTATTGGGCTTCAACTTGCAGGCAAACGTCACTGCCTCCTATATTTAATATAGTCGATGCAGCTCTTTATTGGGTTTCAACTTTCAGGCAAACGCACCTGCCTCCTATATTTAATGTAGTCGATGCAGCTCTTCTGTATTGGGCTTCAACTTGCAGGCAAACGCCACTCTCTCCTATAATTATTACAGTCAGTCAATGCAGCTCTTCTCTACTGAGCTTCAAGTTGCAGGCAAACGCCACTGCCTCCTATATTTAATATAGTCGATGTAGCTCTTCTTCTGTATTGGGCTTCAACTTGCAGGCAAACGTCACTGCCTCCTATATTTAATATAGTCGATGCAGCTCTTTATTGGGTTTCAACTTTCAGGCAAACGCACCTGCCTCCTATATTTAATGTAGTCGATGCAGCTCTTCTGTATTGGGCTTCAACTTGCAGGCAAACGCCACTCTCTCCTATAATTATTATAGTCAGTCAATGCAGCTCTTCTCTACTGAGCTTCAAGTTGCAGGCAAACGCCACTGCCTCCTATATTTAATATAGTCGATGTAGCTCTTCTTCTGTATTGGGCTTCGACTTGCAGGCAAACGCACCTGCCTCCTATATTTAATATAGTCGATGCAGCTCTTTATTGGTTTTCAACTTTCAGGCAAACGCTTCTCCCTCCTATATTTAATATAGTCGATGCAACTTTTCTTTATTGGGCTTCAACTTTCAGGCAAACGCTTCTCCCTCCTATATTTAATATAGTCGATGCAACTTTTCTTTATTGGGCTTCAACTTGCAGGCAAACGCCACTCTCTCTATAATTCATATAGTCGATGTAACTCTTCTCTATTGGGCTTCAATTTGCAGGCAAACGCCACTGCCTCCTATATTTAATATAGTCAATGCAGCTCTTCTCTATTGGGCTTCAACTTGCAGGCAAACGCCACTGCCTCCTATATTTAATATAGTCAATGTAGCTTTTTATTGGGTTTCAACTTTCAGGCAAACGCCACTGCCTCCTATATTTAATATAGTCAATGCAACTCTTCTTCTGTATTGGGCTTCAACTTGCTGGCAAACGCCACTCTCTCCTATAATTAATATAGTCGATGCAGCTCTTCTCTATTGCGTTTCAACTTGCAGGCAAACGCCACTGCCTCCTATATTTAATATAGTCAATGCAACTCTTCTCTTTTGGGTTTCAACTTGCAGGCAAACGCCACTACCTCCTATAATTAATATAGTCGATGCAGCTCTTCTCTATAGATAAAAATGGAGCTGTTAATGTCAATAACAAGCAATATGTTTGGAGGAGAAAAGGTGAGACCTTTAATCCCAGGAACAAAAGCGCCTTCTTGCAGTGAAACTTGCCAAGGGACATGTAAGCAAATATTAACATTGGTGTATACAGTGAAGAAAATAAGTATTTGAACACCCTGCTATTTTGCAAGTTCTCCCACTCAGAAATCATGGAAGGGTCTGAAATGTTCAAGGTAGGTGCATGTCTACTGTATGAGAGATAACCTAAAAAGAAAAATCCAGAAATCCCAATCTATGATTTTTTAACAATTTATTTGTATGATAAAGCTGAAAATAAGTATTTGAACACCAACATTAATATTTGGTAGAGTAGCCTTTGTTTGCAATTACAGAGGTCAAACGTTTCCTGTAGTTCTTCACCAGGTTTGCACAAAACTATGGGAGGGATTTTCGCCCACTCTTCCTCACAGATCTTCTCTAGATCAGTCAGGTTTCTGGGTTGTCTCTGAGTAACACAAACTTTCAAATCCCTCCAAAGATTTTCAATTGGATTTAGGTCTGGAGACTGACTAGGCCACTCCACAACCTTGATATGGTTCTTATGAAGCCACTTCTTGGTTTTCCTGGCTGTGTGCTTTGGGTCTTTGTCATGTTGCAAGATCCAGCCACGTCTCATCTTCAATGATCTGACTGAGGGAAGGAGGTTTTTGGCCAAAATCCCACAATACATAGCTGCAGTCATCCTCTCCTTAATACAGTACAGACGTCCTGTCACATGAGCAGAAAAACACCCCCAAAGCATGATGCTACCACCCCCATGCTTCACAGTAGGGATGGTGTTCTTGGGATGGTACGCATCATTCTTCTTCTTCCAAACACGCATAGTGGAATTATGACCAAAAGGGTCAATTTTGGTCTCATCTGTCCACAAAACGTTCTCCCATGACTCCTCTGGATCATCCAGATGATCATTGGCAAACTTAAGACGGGCCTTAACATGTTTTGGTTTAAGCAGGGGAACTTTCCGTGCCATGCATGATTTCAAACCATGACGTCTTAGTCTATTACCAACAGTCACCATGGAAACTGTGGTCCCAGCTCTTTTCAGGTCATTGACCAAGTCCTGCCCTGTAGTCCTGGGCTGATTCCTCACCTTTCTTAGCATCATTGAGACCCCAGCAGGTGATATCTTGCATGGGGCTCCACTCCGATTAAGATTGACCGTCATGTTTAGCTCCTTCCATTTTCCAATGATTGCTCCAACAGTGGACCTTTTTTCACCAAGCTGTTTGGCAATTTCTCCGTAGCCCTTTCCATCCTTGTACAATTTTGTCTCTGGTGTCTTTGGGCAGCTCTTTGCTCTTAGCCATGCTGAATGTTTGGGTCTTACTGATTGTATGGGGTGGACAGGTGTCTTCATGCAGCTAACCACCTCACACAGGTGCATCTGATTCAGGATAATTCAGTGGAGTGGAGGAGGACTTTTAAAGGCGGACTAACAGGTCTTTGAAGGTCGGAATTCTAGATGATAGACAGGTGTTCAAATACTTATTTTCAGCTGTATCACACAAATAAATTGTTAGAAAATCATAGATTTTAATTTCTGGATTTTTTTTTTAGGTTATCTCGTATACAGTGGACATGCACCTACTGTGAACATTTCAGACCCCTCCATGATTTCCAAGTGGGAGAACTTGCAAAATAGCAAGGTGTTCAAATACTTATTTTCTTGACTGTATATACTTTTGACCCTGCTCACATTTTCAGTAGAGCCATAACAAATTCATAAAAGAAGCAAACTTCATTAATGTTTTTTGTGACCTTCATGTATGTGCTCCAATCACTATCAGAAAAAAATAAAGAGTTGTAGAAATGATTAGAAAATCAAGACAGCCATGACATTATGTTCTTTACAAGTGTATGTAAACTTCTGACCATGCCTGTAGATTTTTTTGAGTAAAGTTTAGCTGCCGAAATTTTACCATAAAATGTACCATGTTTTTTTTTAAATGTATGCTGTAAATGGGAAAACAGTACCACTGTTTTTACTGTAAAACCTACGGTTGTTGTTATTACGTTGTATTCCATCATCGGCGGTCACTCGAACGAGTGTGACGGTCCTCCTGGTGGTAGTGTATCCCTTAATGGAGGATGGCTGTGTGTGACTTAGTTTAACGTGACTGGTGCACAGACAGTCACCACACAATCCTTGACAGAAGGATCCAGGGTCCAGTGGCATGGAGTCCAAGAGGACTGGGGACCCTTCACTGCTGCAGCCTTCTACCGCCATCCAGCCGTTGTGATAGTTCTTAAATCTACCGTCTTCCGCCTGCTCCGCTGTTGAGGTCTTCATCGTATCCCTGGCTAGGGGGCAGTCAGGTACTAGGCCACCGGGGGTAACCTCCTAGTGCCCCAAGACCCCATAGAGGAGTCTCCACTGCCGGATGCACTTTAACGTCATGCCCAGGACACAAATTTACATTTACAGTAATACGTTGTCCTCCAAGTGTGAGTCCATAGTTCTCGCCAGGAAAAGGGTGGAGTGCCATCTCAGAGTTGGGGAGGAGACCCTGCCCCAAGTGGAGGAGTTCAAGTACCTCGGAGTCTTGTTCACCCGTGAGGGAAGAGTGGATGGTGAGATCGGTGCGGCGTCTTCAGTAATGCGGACGTTGTACCGATCCGTTGTGGTGAAGAAGGAGCTGAGCCGGAAGGCAAAGCTCTCACTTTACCGGTCAATCTATGTTCCCATCCTCACCTATGGTCATGAGCTTTGGGTTCTGACTGAAAGGATAAGATCACGGGTACAAGCGGCCGAAATGAGTTTCCTCCGCCGGGTGGCAGGTCTCTCCCTTAGAGATAGGGTGAGAAGCTCTGCCATCTTGGCGGAGCTCCAAGTAAAGCCGCTGATCCTCCACATATTAAGGAGCAAGATGTGGTGGTTCGGGCATCTGGTCAGGATGCCACCCGAACGCCTCCCTAGGGAGGTGTTTAGGGCACGTCCAACCGGTAGGAGGCCACGGGGAAGACCCAGGACACGTTATCAATCATTCAATCAATGTTTACTTATATAGCCCTAAATCACTAGTGTCTCAAAGGGCTGCACAAACCACCACGACATCCTCGGTAGGCCCACATAAGGGCAAGGAAAACTCACACCCAGTGGGACATCGGTGACAATAATGATCCAGTGGGACGTCTGTGACAATAATGATTATGAGAACCTTAGAGAGGAGGAAAGCAATGGATGTCGAGCGGGTCTAACATGATACTGTGAAAGTTCAATCCACAATGGATCCAACATAGTCGCGAGAGTCCAGTCCAAAGCGGGTCCAACTCAGCAGCGAGAGTCCCGTTCACAGCGGAGCCAGCAGGAAACCATCCCAAGCGGAGGCGGATCAGCAGCGCAGAGATGTCGAGGCGGATCAGCAGCGCAGAGATGTCCCCAGCCGATACACAGGCAAGCAGTACATGGCCACCGGATCGGACCGGACCCCCTCCACAGGGGAGAGTGGGACATAGAAGAAAAAGAAAAGAAACAGCAGATCAACTGGTCTAAAAAGGGAGTCTATTTAAAGGCTACAGTATACAAATGAGTTTTAAGGTGAGACTTAAATGCTTCTACTGAGGTGGCATCTCGAACTGTTACCGGGAGGGCATTCCAGAGTACTGGAGCCCGAACGGAAAACGCTCTATAGCCCGCAGACTTTTTTTGGGCTTTGGGAATCACTAACAAGCCGGAGTCCTTTGAACGCAGATTTCTTGCCGGGACATATGGTACAATACAATCGGCAAGATAGGATGGAGCTAGACCGTGTAGTATTTTATACGTAAGTAGTAAAACCTTAAAGTCACATCTTAAGTGCACAGGAAGCCAGTGCAGGTGAGCCAGTACAGGCGTAATGTGATCAAACTTTCTTGTTCTTGTCAAAAGTCTAGCAGCCGCATTTTGTACCAACTGTAATCTTTTAATGCTAGACATGGGGAGACCCGAAAATAATACGTTACAGTAGTCGAGGCGAGACGTAACAAACGCATGGATAATGATCTCAGCGTCTTTAGTGGACAGAATGGAGCGAATTTTAGCGATATTACGGAGATGAAAGAAGGCCGTTTTAGTAACGCTTTTAATGTGTGCCTCAAAGGAGAGAGTTGGGTCGAAGATAATACCCAGATTCTTTACCGTGTCGCCTTGTTTAATTGTTTGGTTGTCAAATGTTAGAGTTGTATTATTAAATAGAGTTCGGTGTCTAGCAGGACCGATAATCAGCATTTCCGTTTTTTTGGCGTTGAGTTGCAAAAAGTTAGCGGACATCCATTGTTTAATTTCATTAAGACACGCCTCCAGCTGACTACAATCCGGCGTGTTGGTCAGCTTTAGGGGCATGTAGAGTTGGGTGTCATCAGCATAACAGTGAAAGCTAACACCGTATTTGCGTATGATGTCACCTAGCGGCAGCATGTAGATGCTGAAGAGTGCAGGGCCAAGGACCGAACCCTGGGGAACTCCACACGTTACCTTAACGTAGTCCGAGGTCACATTGTTATGGGAGACACACTGCATCCTATCAGTAAGATAAGAGTTAAACCAAGACAGGGCTAAGTCTGACATACAAATTCGTGTTTTGATACGTTCTAATAAAATATTATGATCGACGGTATCGAAAGCAGCGCTAAGATCGAGGAGCAGCAACATAGATGACGCATCAGAATCCATCGTTAGCAATAGATCATTAGTCATTTTTGCGAGGGCTGTCTCCGTCGAGTGATTTGCCCTGAAACCGGATTGAAAGGTTTCACATAGATTGTTAGACGCTAAGTGTTCATTTAACTGCTCCGCAACAATTTTTTCGAGGATTTTTGAAATAAAGGGAAGGTGAGACACCGGTCGGTAGTTTACCATGAGGTCAGGATCGAGGTTAGGTCTTTTAAGAAGAGGATGAATAACCGCTTTTTTGAATGCTAGGGGAACAGTGCCCGAGGAAAGTGATAAGTTTATAATATTTAGCACTGATGGACCTAATAATACAAAGAGCTCCTTGATCAGTTTCCCTGGAAGAGGGTCAAGTAAACATGTTGTTTGTTTTATTCCATTTACACGTTGTAACAATTCCTCTAATGTTATTTCCTCAAAACGAGAGAAACTATTTTGGAGGGCAGTATCCGCCGTATATACAATCGTGTCAGTGTTAATAGAACCCCATTGTAGCTGGGACGCATTGTCTTTAATCTCCTTTCTAATGACTTCAATTTTCTTACTAAAGAATTGCATAAAGTCATCAGCTGAGTGGGTGGAGCTACTGGAAGGAGTCCCTTGTTGGGTTAGCGATGCTACCGTACTAAACAAAAATTTAGGATCGTTTTTATTGCGGTGGATGAGATTTGAGTAATAATTAGCTTTAGCTAAGGTAAGCATGCGTTTATAAGTTATTAAACCATCACTAAATGCTTGATGGTGCACCTCAAGTTTAGTCGTGCGCCATTTGCGTTCCAGCTTTCTGCATAATAATTTCTGAGCTCTAGTTTCTTCTGTAAACCACGGGGTGCGCTTTTTTGGAGCCTTTTTTAACTTTAGCGGTGCTATGTTATCAATGGTTTCGCGCAGGGCGTCGTTAAAGTTGTTAGTGAGGTTATCAATAGAGCCCACATACTTTGGGAATGGTGCCATTACCGAGGGCAGTAGGTCAGCAAGAGCTGTCGTTGTGGCCGTATTAATGTTGCGGCTGCTATAGCAGTTATTATTATTATTAGTTTGACGAACATGCGTCTGAACCTCGAATTTTATAAGGTAATGATCGGACAATACTTTAGTATACGGGAGTATCGTAACTTTGGAAGCGGTGATACCCTTGACAAGCACTAAGTCTATCGTATTACCGTTGCGATGCGTGGGTTCATTTATTATTTGTGTGAGACCACAGCTATCAATTATAGTCTGGAGCGCTACGCACGGTGGGTCCGATGGGGTATTCATATGGATATTAAAGTCCCCCATTATGATTATATTATCGGCGTGTGTCACTAGATCAGCAACGAACTCTGAGAATTCATTGATAAAGTCCGAACAGGGCCCTGGGGGGCGGTAGATAACAGCCAGGTGTAGAGGCAGCGGTGTGACAGACCTCATAGAAAGCACCTCAAACGATTTATATTTATTATTTATGTTAGGACTAAGGTTAAAGTTTTCGTTGTATATTAGTGCGACCCCCCCACCCCTTTTAAGCGGACGGGCAATATGCGCATGTGTAAAGTTAGGAGGACATGCCTCATTTAGCGCAAAAAAGTCGTTTGGTTTAAGCCAGGTTTCACTGAGACCGATGACGTTAAGATTGTTGTCTCTGATGATATCATTAACTAACAACGTTTTGGGAGACAATGATCTTATGTTTAAAAAACCTATATTATAGGTAGTGGGCTGTTTTAGGGAATTTTTGATCAAATTATCCGTAGTAGCAATATTAATAATGTTGTGTTTATTATGCCCAGTGCATTTAGTATAGTTACGACCATATCTAGGAATTGATACGACGGGAATGTTCCGATTGTTTGTTTGTTGCTTTGATAAACTGCACGCATCATGGTTAGCCTCCTCAGTAACGGGGATTTTCCGATTGTTTGTTTGTTGCTTTGATAAACTGCACGCATCATAGTTAGCCACCTCAGTAAAACACATGTCCAACTCTGAAACACTCAAAGCAGAAAAAACTTGTTCTAATTTAACTGACTCCTTACCCAGACCAGTAGTCTCGCATTTTCCATCTAAATCCGTCTTCAGGGTGGAGGGAAGTGGTGTTCTGTGGGGATTAGCCTTCTGCTTTGTTTTTAGCCCCGCTCGGCATCCGCGTTTCCGAACACACCGCTGGCGTCTGCTCCGTAGACGGCCCCCGCTGCTACTAGACTCCCCTGCTTCACAGGCCGCTGGATGTAGCCGCCGATGTATCCCCATGCTAGTTAGCATGTTTAGCACGCCCGCGTCTATCAGTCCAAAACGGCCCGATGTGTCCATATCCAGAAGTGTCTGGCGGTCGTACGTGATCACGGAGTGACCACGATGCGAGCCAGCCATGAAGTCTGCAGAACTGTCCGGCATTTCCGCCAAATGTTCCATCTTTAGCAAGAGCACCGCAGTGTCGCAGCCCGTCTACCATGAATTGATTAACGTGGACCCCGACTTAAACAAGTTGAAAAACTTATTGGGGTGTTACCATTTAGTGGTCAATTGTACGGAATATTTTGGGGTCGCAGGGGGCGCTGGCGCCTATCTCAGCTACAATCGGGCGGAAGGCGGGGTACACCCTGGACAAGTCGCCACCTCATTGCAGGGCCAACACAGATAGACAGACAACATTCACACTCACATTCACACACTAGGGACCATTTAGTGTTGCCAATCAACCTATCCCCAGGTGCATGTCTTTGGAAGTGGGAGCGCCCCCTGCGACCCCAAAAGGGAATAAGCGGTAGAAAATGGATGGATGGATTGTACGGAATATGTACTGTACTGTGCAATTTACTAATAAAAATATCAATCAATCAATCAACGTTTGGAAGATTATGTCTCCCAGCTGGCCTGGGAACGCCTCGGGATCCCCTGGGAAGAACTGGACGAAGTGGCTGGGGAGAGGAAAGTTGAGGCTTCCCTGCTTAGGCTGCAGCCCCCGCGACCCGACCTCGGATAAGCGAAAGAAGATGGGTGGATGGAATTTTTACTTTGTACAATTTGATGGTGGCAGAGGGGTTAGTGCGTCTGCCTCACAATACGAAGGTCCTGCAGTCCTGGGTTCAAATCCAGGCTCGGGATCTTTCTGTGTGGAGTTTGCATGTTCTCCCCGTGAATGCGTGGGTTCCCGCCGGGTACTCCGGCTTCCTCCCACTTCCAAAGACATGCACCTAGGGATAGGCCCCTCCCACTTCCAAAGACATGCACCTGGGGATAGGTTGATTGGCAACACTAAATGGTCCCTAGTGTGTGAATGTTGTCTGTCTATCCGTGTTGGCCCTGCGATGAGGTGGCGACTTGTCCAGGGTGTACCCCGCCTTCCGCCCGATTGTAGCTGAGATAGGCGCCAGCGCCCCCCGCGATCCCAATAGGGATTAAGCGGTAGAAAATGGATGGAAAAATGGACAATTTGATGGATAAGTTGCTTCAAAATCATGAGTCAGGCAGATGTTTAAGTACCTATTTTGATGTTTGGAATGTGTGATAATATAATATTGGTTGCAATATTAGAATAAGTTTAAAATACGATATCCCACAAAGTACATGTATTTTTTTCTGTCAAAATAGAAAGTTGACTACATTTAGAAACTACTACTAGACACATGGTCATTCCAGGCCTTTGCAGGCCACATAAAACAAGGTGGCGGGCCAGACGTTCAACCATCCTTGCTTTGCTCCTGTGTGTCCGTGCAGACTGCAAGCTGTGCTCACAAAAGAGAGTCCGGGAGCGTTCACAGCAAAAGGACCAAGCGGCGCAAGGAAAGCTCGGAGTCCCAGCACCCCGAGAAGGCCAAGAAGTGTTGCAAGAAGAAGTCTAGCAGGAGCAGCGAGAAGATCAGGAGGAGCTGCTCTCCCACGAACCCAGCGTCTGAACCTGCTGCATCCACCTCGGACTCTGACGAGGAGGACTACTCCTTGTGTGCCGCGCCGTGGTGCCGGGAGCCGGAAGGAGACGAGGTGCGCTCGCCACACACACACACACACACACACACACTAGCATTTCGTACCTTCTTGAGACCTCTGAAAAAAGCCTACCTCTTTAGGACCAGCCTTTCTACATATATAAAGATTTGTATTTACAACATGAATAATACATACATACTATGCAAATATATAAATAAAAAAATGTTTGAGATTCACAAGAAAAGGTCACAATTTCACAAGAAAAAAGGCGTTTTAATAAGAAAAACTGAACATTTCTGCAATGTTATGATCAAAGTTGGAATTTTACTCTTAAAAGTCAGTTTTACGTGTATAACTTCAAATGTTGGCAATTTTATGAAAATAGTTGTAATTTTATGAAAAACTTTAAAATGTTGGCAATATTACAGTAATAATCGGGATTTTACCTGGGGAAATGATGATAGAAGTCATAATTTTACTCCAAAAAATTCCCTATTTTACAAGAACAACAAAAAATGGCAATATTGTGATAAAAGTCAGAATTTTGTATGACAAATGTCAGCATATTGTATTAAAAGTAATAATTTTACATTAAAAAAAGTAATACTTTTACGAGAAAATATGTCAATATTACAGGAACAGAAAGAATATGAGAAATGGTTCCCAATTTTATAAGAAAAATTTCTACACAGAGAGACTAATTTTCGTTAAATGTATTTGTTTTAAAGTTTTGTTTTTGTAATTGTTTTTTAATCTTCTTTATTTACTTCAAGGTATTACAATGTCTCTATATACATATTTATTTTATTTGTTTATTAATTTTGGCCAAAGGGGGCGAATTTCAATATCATTCACACATTTGTTATTACATATGTTGGCCAGAGGGGGAGCACTACAAATTTTTACACACACTTGTTATTTCATATGTTGACAGACAAACAAGTCACGGACCACACAGACCGCACTTAGGGCAACCCAGCTGTAGAAGCTAACTGTTAATGGCTACTATAGTCTTAGTTGCGTAAATAATTTGTTATATGGGACGCAGGTTGTCTTACATCAGCACCGGAAGTCGTAAAATCAGATGTTCACCTGGCGGGTTTTTTCGGGGATGAATAGGGAAATCCTTCTTTAGCTTGTTTTATCATCTGCCTTTGCAAAAGCCTGTCAGTGTTTACTTTTGTATGCACATAAAACCAACAAAAAAATCCTGACTTTGGAGCAATGTTCATAGACTGTAGTATTTGGCTCTCTATTTGATGCAACGGTTTTAATAATTTTACATAAAAAAGTCATAATTTTACATCAAAATATTGCAATATTACAGAAACAGAAATATGAGAAGGTGTTCCCAATTTTATAAGAAAAAAGTCGACACATTGTGAGAAACACTCATTTTAGTTAATTTGTTATGATTTTTTTGTTTCTAGTTTTTTCATCTTCATTATTTACTTCAAGTTATTGCAGTATGTCTCTATATACATTATTTAACTTTTACTTTTGTTTACTTTTGTATGCACTTTAAGTTAACCAAAAATCCTGACTTTGGAGCAATGTTCACAGACTCTAGTATTTGGCTCTCTTAGATGCAATGGTTTTAATAATTTCACATAAAAAAGTCATCATTTTACGTGAAAATATTGCAATATTACAGAAACAGAAATATGAGAAAGTGTTCCCAATTTTATAAGAAAAAAGTCGACACATTATGAGAAACAGACTAATTTTAGTTCATTTGTTAAGATGTATTAGTTTCTAGTTTTTTAATCTTCATTATTTACTTCAAGGTATGGCAGTATGTTTCTATATACATTTTTTTACTTTTACTTTTGTATGCACATTAAATCAAGCAAAAATCCTGACTTTGGAGCAATGTTCACGAACTCTAGTATTTGGCTCTCTATTAGATGCAATGGTTTTAATAACTTTACATAAGTCATAATTTTACGTGAAAATATTGCAATATTACAGAAACAGAAATATGAGAAAGTGTTCCCAATTCTATAAGAAAAAAGTCGACACATTTTGAGAAACAGACTAATTTTAGTTCATTTGTTATGATTTGTTTGTTTTTAGTTTTTTAATCGTCATTATTTACTTCAAGGTATGGCAGTATATTTTACTTTTACTTTTGTATGCACATTAAATCAAGCAAAAATCCTGACTTTGGAGCAATGTTCACGGACTCTAGTATTTGGCTCTCTATTAGATGCAATGGTTTTAATAACTTTACATAAGTCATAATTTTACGTGAAAATATTGCAATATTACAGAAACAGAAATATGAGAAAGTGTTCCCAATTCTATAAGAAAAAAGTCGACACATTTTGAGAAACAGACTAATTTTAGTTCATTTGTTATGATTTGTTTGTTTTTAGTTTTTTAATCGTCATTATTTACTTCAAGGTATGGCAGTATATTTTACTTTTACTTTTGTATGCACATTAAATCAAGCAAAAATCCTGACTTTGGCGCAATGTTCACGGACTCTAGTATTTGGCTCTCTATTAGATGCAATGGTTTTAATAATTTTACACAACAAGTCATAATTTTACGTGAAAATATTGCAATATTACAGGAACAGAAATATGACAAAGTGTTCCCAATTTTATAAGAAAAAAGTCGACACATTTTGAGAAACAGACTAATTTTAGTTCATTTGTTATGATTTGTTTGTTTCTAGTTTTTTAATCGTCATTATTTACTTCAAGGTATTCGGTATGTCTCTATATACATTTTTTTTACTTTTTTGTTTACTTTTGTATGCACTTTAAATTAACCAAAAATCCTGACTTTGGAGCAATGTTCACAAACTCTAGTATTTAGCTCTCTATTAGATGCAATGGTTTTAATAATTTTTCATAACAAGTCATAATTTTACGTGAAAATATTGCAATATTACAGGAACAGAAATATGACAAAGTGTTCCCAATTTTATAAGAAAAAAGTCGACACATTTTGAGAAACAGACTAATTTTAGTTCATTTGTTATGATTTGTTTGTTTCTAGTTTTTTAATCGTCATTATTTACTTCAAGGTATGGCAGTATATTTTACTTTTACTTTTGTATACACATTAAATCAAGCAACAATCCTGACTTTGGAGCAATGTTCACGAACTCTAGTATTTGGCTCTCTATTAGATGCAATGGTTTTAATAATTTTACATAAGTCATAATTTTACGTGAAAATATTGCAATAGTACAGAAACAGAAATATGACAAAGTGTTCCCAATTTTATAAGAAAAAAGTCGACACATTTTGAGAAACAGACTAATTTTAGTTCATTTGTTATGATTTGTTTGTTTCTAGTTTTTTAATCGTCATTATTTACTTCAAGGTATTCAGTATCTTTCTATATAAATTTTTTTACTTTTTTGTTTACTTTTGTATGCACTTTAAATTAACCAAAAATCCTGACTTTGGAGCAATGTTCACAAACCTTAGTATTTGGCTCTCTATTAGATGCAATGGTTTTAATAATTTTACACAACAAGTCATAATTTTACATGAAAATATTGCAATATTACAGAAACAGAAATATGAGAAAGTGTTCCCAATTTTATAAGAAAAAAGTTGACACATTTTGAGAAACAGACTAATTTTAGTTCATTTGTTATGATTTGTTTTCAAGGTATGGCAGTATATTTTACTTTTACTTTTGTATGCACATTGAATCAAACAAAAATCCTGACTTTGGAGCAATGTTCACGGACTCTAGTATTTGGCTCTCTATTAGATGCAATGGTTTTAATAATTTTACATAAGTCATCATTTTACGTGAAAATATTGCAATATTACAGGAACAGAAATATGACAAAGTGTTCCCAATTTTATAAGAAAAAAGTCGACACATTTTGAGAAACAGACTAATTTTAGTTCATTTGTTATGATTTGTTTGTTTCTAGTTTTTTAATCGTCATTATTTACTTCAAGGTATTCGGTATGTTTCTATATACATTTTTTTACTTTTTTGTTTACTTTTGTATGCACTTTAAATTAACCAAAAATCCTGACTTTGGAGCAATGTTCACAAACTTTAGTATTTGGCTCTCTATTAGATGCAATGGTTTTAATAATTTTACACAACAAGTAATAATTTTACATAACAAGTCATAATTTTACGTGAAAATATTGCAATATTACAGGAACAGAAATATGACAAAGTGTTCCCAATTTTATAAGAAAAAAGTCGACACATTTTGAGAAACAGACTAATTTTAGTTCATTTGTTATGATTTGTTTGTTTCTAGTTTTTTAATCGTCCTTATTTACTTCAAGGTATGGCAGTACATTTTACTTTTACTTTTGTATGCACATTAAATCAAGCAAAAATCCTGACTTTGGCGCAATGTTCACGGACTCTAGTATTTGGCTCTATTAGATGCAATGGTTTTAATAATTTTTCATAACAAGTCATAATTTTACGTGAAAATATTGCAATATTACAGAAACAGAAATATGACAAAGTGTTCCCAATTTTATAAGAAAAAAGTCGACACATTTTGAGGAACAGACTAATTTTAGTTCATTTGTTTGTTTTTAGTTTTTTAATCGTCATTCTTTACTTCAAGGTATTCGGTATGTCTCTATCTACATTTTTTTACTTTTTGTTTACTTTTGTATGCACTTTAAATTAACCAAAAATCCTGACTTTGGAGCAATGTTCACGAACTCTAGTATTTGTACTCTCCATTCGATTCAATGGTTTTCCGCATTTGGACCATGATTTATGTCCTAACTTGTTCCCCGATCCTCTTATGGATGCTACTTTTCATTGTTGATGTTTCAAGAAGGGTAAAAAGCCACTTCCAGTCCCTGATGTTGACTCTGTCCTTGAAGGTGAACTGGGTCCAGTGCGACGGCAGCTGCAACCAGTGGTTCCACCAGGTGTGCGTGGGTCTGTCTGCGGAGCGTGCCGAGAAGGAAGACTATATTTGCATAAGCTGCACACAGCCAGACTTCCACAGGGGGCAGTGAAGAGCGAGCAGTGACGTTGAAGGATCACACCCGAACTCTTTACCCTTTACTTGTGGCTTGTCCCTTTTAGCAACCACGGGTGCTAATCACTGCTCCCCCGCGTTGCAAAGTCTGACACCTGGCTGCTCGTCCACTTAGTCCTCACCCACAACCCAGAACGTTCCACCACAAATCTTTTTTCCAGAAGCAAGAAGGCAGGGATTTTTCAATTCAAATCACACTTTAGACCTTTTTTTTTCCCTCCCCTGGTGTTTGGAGGATGGGAGCAAAGTTCTTAACACAACATTCTTTGTCAAAGCAATAACTCAATGATTCTGCTTCCATTCCCAGTGTGGAAGTGAAACCTTGGGAAATCCACTTGATGAATTTGACCTTCAATGTTGTCTCCGATGAAGAAGGTAAATGAAATTGACTTCAAGTCTGCAGGTTCCATTTGTGGAAAACAGTTTTTTTTTGTCAGCGTTTAGTGAGACTCGAGCGTCACAAGGAGAGAATGAGCGGTCCGACATGAAAGGAATGTACATTTTATTTTTTTGGGGTGTGCTTTTCCCTCTGAGAGTTAGTTTGGACGGACTGTGTTGGGATTTAGATTTCAACACAGGTTGTGTGATTTATTTGCCACGGGTATATGACCTTTTTTCTGCTCTTTTGGTTAAATAATATAATATGTTGCAGTTTGCGATTTAAAATAAAAATGTTTGTTCCAAATGTCTGTAATAACTTCTTTTATCTCCCTCTATATAGGTGTGTGTCCCTCTCTCTCTTATTCCATCTAGATGTATATACAAACCCCGTTTCCATATGAGTTGGGAAATTGTGTTAGATGTAAATATAAACAGAATACAATGATTTGCAAATCCTTTTCAAGCCATATTCAGTTGAATATGCTACAAAGACAACATATTTCATGTTCAAACTGATTAACATTTTTTTTGTGTGCAAATAATCATTAACTTTAGAATTTGATGCCAGCAACACGTGATAAAGTTGGGAAAGGGCATGTTCACCACTGTTACATCACCTTTTCTTTTATTTGGAACATCCCACAGGTGTGCAGGCTAATTGGGAACAGGTGGGTGCCATGATTGGGTATAAAAACAGCTTCCCAAAAAATGCTCAGTCTTTCACAAGAAAGGATGGGGCGAGGTACACCCCTTTGTCCACAACTGTGTGAGCAAATAGTCAAACAGTTTAAGAAAACCTTTCTCAAAGTGCAATTGCAAGAAATTTAGGGATTTCAACATCTACGCTCCACAATATCATGAAAAGGTTCAGAGAATCTGGAGAAATCACTCCACGTAAGCGGCATGGCTGGAAACCAACATTGAATTCAATCCTTCAGACGGCACTGTATCAAAAACCGACATCAATCTCTAAAGGATATCACCACATGGGCTCAGGAACACTTCAGAAAACCACTGTCACTAAATACAGTTCGTTGCTACATCTGTAAGTGCAAGTTAAAGCTCTACTATGCAAAGCGAAAGCCATTTATCAACAACATCCAGAAACGCCGCCGGCTTCTCTGGGCCAGAGATCATCTAAGATGGACTGATGCAAAGTGGAAAAGTGTTCTGTGGTCTGACGAGTCCACATTTCAAATTGTTTTAGGAAATATTCGACATTGTGTCATCCGGACCAACGGGGAAGCGAACCATCCAGACTGTTATAACTGAACTTACACATCAGTGAAGGCACCATTAATGCTGAAAGGTACATACAAGTTTTGGAACAACATATGTTGTCATCTAAGCGCCTTCTTTTTCACGGACGCCCCTGCTTATTTCAGCAAGACAATGCCAAGCCACATGCATCACGTGTTACAACAGTGTGGTACTTTCCTGGCCCGCCTGCAGTCCAGACCTGTCTCCCATGGAAAATGTGTGGCGCATTATGAAGCGTAAAATACGACAGCGGAGACCCCGGACTGTTGAAGGACTGAAGCTCTACATAAAACAAGAATGGGAAAGAATTCCACTTTCAAAACTTCAACAATTAGTTTCCTCAGTTCCCAAACGTTTATTGAGTGTTGTTAAAAGAAAAGGTGACGTAACACAGTGGTGAACATGCCCTTTCCCAACTACTTTGTCACATGTTGCAGCCATGAAATTTCTAAGTTAATTATTAATTGCGAAAAAAAAAAAAGTTTGAGTTTGATCATCAAATATCTTGTCTTTGAAGTGGATTAAAGTAAATATGGGTTGAAAAGGATTTGCAAATCATTGTATTCTGTTTATATTTACATCTAACACAATTTCCCAACTCATGGAAACGGGGTTTGTATATATATATATATATATATACACAGTCGTGATCAAAAGTTTACATACACTTGTAAAGAACATAATGTCATGGCAGTATCTAATAGAGTTTCCAATACTTTCTACAACTCTTATTTTTTAGTGATGTAGTGATTGGAGCACATATTTGTTGGTCACAAAAAACATTCATGATGTTTGCTTTTATGAATTTATTATGGCTCTACTGAAAATGTGACTGGGTCAAAAGTATACGTACAGCAATGTTAATATTTGCTGACATGTCCCTTGGCAAGTTTCACCTCAATAAGACACTTTTGGTAGCCTTCCATAATCTTCTGCTTGAATTGTTGACCACTCTTGAAAAAATTGGTGCAGTTCAGCTAAATGTGTTGCTTTTCTGACATGGACTTGTTTCTTCAGCATTGTCCACACGTTTAAGTCAGGACTTTGCGAAGGCCGTTCTAAAACCTTCATTCTAGCGTGATTTAACCATTCCTTTGCCACTTTTGGGGTCATTGTCCTGTTGGAACACCCAACTGCGCCCAAGACCCAACCTCAGATTGTCCTGAAGAATTTGGAGGTAATCCTCCTTTTTCATTGTCCCATTTAAAGCAGCAGTTCCATTGGCAGCAAAACAGGCCCAGAGCATAATCCTACCACCACCATGCTTGACGGTGGGAATGGTGTTCCTGGGATTAAAGGCCTCCAAACATATTGCTGCGGCCAAACAGCTCCATTTTTGTTTCATCTGACCACAGAACTTTCCTCCAGAAGGTAACAGTTCGAGATGCCACCTCAGTAGAAGCATTTAAGTCTCACCTTAAAACTCATTTGTATACTCTAGACCAGGGGTGCCCATTACGTCGATCGCGAGCTCCCAGTCGACCGCGGGGGGTGTGTCAGTCTATCTCCAGCCAGGCTTTTAAAAAAAATAGACCTAAAAATGAGTGATCATCAATCTTCACCAAGACGTCACTTAAATGACATTCACGGTACCGGAGGGTCTTGTGAGATGACGCTGGCTGCTGCAAGATCATTATTATGAAAATATGACCGAGAGGAAGGCCAGAAACACTTTTTATTTCAACAGACTCTCGCGCCGTCCCTTCCGTCAAAACTCTAAAGGCCGACTGCACATTTCCTATCTTCACAATAAAAGCCCTGCTTCATGCTGCCTGCGCTAACTAAATACAGAGTCTGGGAAAGCTGGCGTGCACAAGTGATGTGCACGCCAGCTTTCCCAGACTCTTATTTTGTTAGCGCAGGCAGCATGAAGCAGGGCTTTTATTGTGAAGATAGGAAATGTGCAGTCGGCCTTTAGAGTTTTGACGGAAGGGACGGCGCGAAAGTCTGTTGAAATAAAAAGTGTTTCTCGCCTTCCTCTCTGTCATTTTTTCATAATAATGAAGTGGCAGCAGCCAGCGTCATCTCACAAGACCCTCGGGTGCCGTGAATGTCAATCAAGCAAGCTACGGAATTTGCCGCCAATGTTTTTCTTGTAAAGTGTATGGAAGCTGGATGAATTAGATGCCAAAAACCAACCACTTTCATGTGGTATTGTACAGAAAGGACAACTTTTTTTCTCCTCCATTTGAAAATGTGGGCGTTATCATCATTACTGTCTGATTCCAATCAATGCAAGTCATCAGAATCAGGTAATACACCAACTTATATTCTTGTCTTTGTGAAAGAAAGACATCTATATGTGTTACACATGCTTGTATTATCATTAAACACATTTAACTTGTTTACAAAAATGTCTCTTTCATAAATAAATAAATATAAATGATATATATAAATGAGGTAGATCCCCTCGAGTTGGTCAATTGAAAAGTAGCTCACCTGCAGAAAAAGTGTGGGCACCCCTGATCCAGCCTTTAAATAGACTCCCTTTTTAGACCAGTTGGTCTGCCATTTCTTTTCTTTTTCTCCTATGTCCCACTCTCCCGTGTGGAGGGGGTCCGGTCCGATCCGGTGGCCATGTACTGCTTGCCTGTGTATCGGCTGGTGACATCTCTGCGCTGCTGATCCGCCTCCGCTTGGGATGGTTTCCTGCTGGCTCCGCTGTGAACGGGACTCTCACGACTGTGTTGGATCCGCTTTGGACTGGACTCTCGCGACTGTGTTGGATCCATTGTGGATTGAACTTTCACAGTATCATGTTAGATCCGCTCGACATCCATTGCTTTCCTCCTCTCCAAGGTTCTCATAGTCATCATTGTCACCGACGTCCCACTGGGTGTGAGTTTTCCTTGCCCTTATGTGGGCCTACCGAGGATGTGGTAGTGGTTTGTGCAGCCCTTTGAGACACTAGTGATTTAGGGCTATATAAGTAAACATTGATTGATTGATTATCTTTGTCCATTTAATGTCATATGAAACAAACATTTGTTTGGCCACAACAACCAGCAATATGTTTGGAGGAGAAAAGGTGAGGTCTTTAATGCCAGGAACACCATACCCACCGTCAAGCATGGTGGTGGTAGTAATATGGTCCGGGCCTGTTTTGCTGCCAGTGGAACTGCTGCTTTACAGAGAATAAACAAGTCCCACTCGACCCCCGAGCGGCGCTTTTTGAGCCTACGGCATCCGAGGAAGAACGGGTGCAGGCAGAATGTTCACAGAAATGAGTGATGTGCTGGTAACCTCTCCCCGCAGGTCGTAGAAGAACGAGGGTGTAGTAACGTGCAACACATAGTCTCACAGCCCAGAGGACCACTCCAAAAGAGATCTCCCTCCTGCCTTCAACCGTCATGTAGATCTTCCAGACCTGCTTGACTGCTGTATGGTAGATCCTTGCTTGAGACCAGCCCGTTTTCTCCATGTTGTCCAATTTCTCTGGCTTGTTCTCAGCATCACTAGTTGTGTCCTTGAAATAAGTCAACTTTTTGATTTCGATCCCCGACTGACAGCCCCGGTGATTCTTACCTGTTTTGACCAAGATGACAAGACAACTCTTAAAGGACCGATGTTAACTGACCCGGAAAGCAATGGATGTCGAGCAGGTCTAACATAATATAGTGAGAGTCTAGTCCATAGTGGATCTAACATAATAGTGAGAGTCCAGTCCATAGTGGATCTAACATAATAGTGAGAGTCCAGTCCATAGTGGATCTAACATAATAGTGAGAGTCCAGTCCATAGTGGATCTAACATAATAGTGTGAGAGTCCAGTCCATAGTGGATCTAACAATAGTAGTGTGAGAGTCCAGTCCATAGTGGATCTAACATAATAGTGAGAGTCCAGTCCATAGTGGATCTAACATAATAGTGAGAGAGTCCAGTCCATAGTGGATCTAACATAATAGTGTGAGAGTCCAGTCCATAGTGGATCTAACATAATAGTGAGAGTCCAGTCCATAGTGGATC
>NC_084626.1:52120279-52122779 GCF_033978795.1 Nerophis ophidion
GAACGTGACGTCTCCGAGGTAAACAGCCGCCATTTTCATTTTCAACACATTACAAACACCGGGTCTCAGCTCTGTTATTTTCCGTTTTTTCGACTATTGTTTGGAACTTTGGAGACATCATGCCTCGTCGGTGTGTTGTCGGAGGGTGTAACAACACTAACAGGGAGGGATTCAAGTTGCACCACTGGCCCCAAGATTCCAAAGTGTCTGCCGCCAGACCCCCATTGAATGTACCAGAGTGTCTGCCGCCAGACCCCCATTGAATGTACCAGAGTCTCTCCACATTTGACCGGCGAAGACAGACATGGCACAGAGATGTATGGATAACCTGCAGATGCATTTACAATGATAAAGTCAATGAAATCACAAAGATGACTTTTGTTGATGTTGAGTTATGTGCTAATCAGACATATTTGGTTGCGGCGTGACTGCCAGCTAATCGATGCTAACATGCCACGCTAATCGACGCTAACATGCTATTTACCGGCGGTGCTAAAGCAGACACGGCACAGAGATGTATGGATAACCTGTAGATGCATTTGCAACTATATTACGTTTCCTTCCACCCACATTTAATGTGAAACAAACACTTACCAATCGACGGATTTAAGTTGCTCCAGTGTCAAAAAATGCGAAAGTCCTGATCGTTTGGTCCGCACATTTTACCGGCGACGCTAACGCAGCTATTCGGCCATGCTATGGCTATGAATAGCGTCAATAGCTATTCGCTCAATAGCTTCAGTTTCTTCTTCAATACTTTCATACTCCAACCATCTGTTTCAATACATGCGTAATCTGTTGAATCGCTTAAGTCGCTGAAATCCGAGTTTGAATCCGAGCTAATGTCGCTATATCTTGCTGTGGTATTCCCATTGTTTGTTTACATTGGCAGCACTGTGTGACGTCACAGGGAAATGGATAGTCGCATCGCAAAAAGCGAAAATCAAGCACTTTAAAGCTTTTTTTAGGGATATTCGGGGACTGGTAAAATTTTGAAAAAAACTTAAAAAAATACAACAAGCCACTGGGAACTGATTTTTATTGTTTTTAACCCTTTTAAAATTGTGATAATGTTCCCCTTTAAGTGGCGCTAGTGCAGTGTTATTTAGGATTCGATGGGCCATTCGTATTGATGCTAATCTTTGAATGTTAGTTAAATTTAACAATCTGTATTTTCGGAGAACTAAACAGTGATTTCGGAGTTTTCGGTCAAGGCTTTTGAGTGATTGTTTGTGCAAAGTTTCCAATAGCCTCAGTGTCCTTTTGATTGCCTGCGATTATTATACTATAATAAAAACGTGACATAATCATTGCATTAAAGTAAGTTTGAGCTGCCTCCAGTGTTAAAGAATTCCGCATACATTTGAACGTTTTTATGTTTTATTTAAGACTCTGGCACATCTGTTTGATATGTTTTTTAAAGCCAAGTGTTGGCTCTAAAATGTCACCCGACGTGCTCTAATGATACAACTTGAATTGTGTGATGCATCTCATTGTATCGTATGCATGTTCCAAATAAACTGCAACTAAACTGAATAACACAACTAACTGTACCCAAAACCAAAATGAGGACACACTTGTCTTTTTTGCACATGTCTTGCAGGACGACACCTATGTTGACGGGGAAAATTATGGAAAAATCCAAGAGGATTGTCTGCAGAAATTTTCCAGCCGGGATTACATCATGGAGCCTGCCATCTTTAACACCCTCAAAATGTTTGCACCTTTCTTTTCTTCCATAGTTGCAGCCATGTTTGATGTTGTATCGTTTGCAGTGCGGCTGCACGATTTTGAGGAAACATTTTTTATTGCGATTTGATTTGTGATTTCTGTACATAAAACTGCAAAAATCAGGAGTGAAAGAAGACTTTTAGACTGTCAGTCAACATATTTTAGTCTGAAGGTGCCACACATTAGAACTACAGATGTTCAATAATGGCTTTTTTGCCGATATTCCAATACTGTCCAACTCCTAATTACCGATTCCGATATCAACCAATACCGATATATACAGTCGTGGAATTAACACATTATTATGCCTCATTTTGTTCTGATGCCCTGCTGGATTCATTAAACAATGTAACAAGGTTCTCCAAAATAAATCAACTCAAGTTATGGAAAAAAGGGCTAACGTGGCACAGCCCTAAATACTCGTATGTTGAAGCACAGTACGTCTGACTATGGTAGCCATCATACTCCCACAATCCATCAAGCGGTGTGGTTTCATAGCTTACCAAAGTCGTACTAAAGCATTTTGGCAGATTTTTGAGTGCCATGTGTCAAGTTCTATTTTCTCAATGGAACATTTAAAGTTTTGGTGTAGTTTACTGGCCTCATCTTGCAGTTTACACGCATCTCCTATGTGTGACCGCCATCTACTGGTCACACTTATCAATACACCGTGTACCAAATATAGCTTTGAAGTCAGTAAGCACAACCAGGATTATTCCGTACATTGGGCGCACTGTCCATTTTTGAGAAAATGATATGATTTTAAGTG
>NC_084626.1:52130279-52167779 GCF_033978795.1 Nerophis ophidion
TTACGGTGCGGATGTTCTCCGGAAATGTGTTTGGCATTCTTGTTTGGTTTGGGTTCAGAGTGTGGCGCATATTTCTAACGGTGTTAATGTTGTTTATACGGCCACCCTCGGTGTTACCTGTATGGCTGGTGACCAAGTATGCCTTGCATTCACTTGTGTGTGTGAAAAGCTGTAGATATTATGTGATTGGGCCGGCACGCAAAGGCAGTGCCTTTTAAGGTTTATTGGTGCTCTGTACATCTCCCTACGTCTGTGTACCACTCCGTGCAGCGGCGTTTTAAAAAAGTCATACGTATTACTTATTGAAACAGATACTGATAATTTCAGATATTATATTTTAAAGCATTTATCGGCCCATAATTTCGGACATCTCTAATCATTTCATACATACAATACAGCATTTTGTTAAACTGTTTAGTAACACTTATAATACACAACACAAAGTAGTAATAACTTCAGTAATTGTTTTTTTTAAACATTTGTTAAGTGACGTTTTTGACACACAGTCAACAGAAATACAAGACAATAGAAATCAAGTCTTTTTTTCTAACTTCAGTAATTGTTATAAGAAATGCTGACTACAGTATATCCAGGTAAAATGGCTTGAACATAATTCTAGAGTAGAATAACTGAATGGAATTATTGCACTGACATATGAATATAAGACTAACGCACTGAGAGTATGGCAACATGGACACAGGACACAAGGACTGTACAAACTACAATACCGGGGATCTGTACCAGACAAACTCTATGAGCTGTTGTCAATCAGCAGACGGGTTGTGGCGCTCTATGTACAAGTCCTGGTCATGTATGTCAAGCCGTGTTAAAACATGTAACTACTGTAGGAACATGCAACATCATGATATCATACACTGGAGTCATAATAATGTCAACATTTCAAATCCTACTCAGTATGATCACAAGTAGAGATGTCTGATAATAGCTTTTTTGCCGATATTCCGGTATTGTCCAACTCATAATTACCGATTCCGATATTAACCGATACTGATATACAGTATACAGTTGTGGAATTAACACATTATTATGCCTAATTTAGTTGTGATGCCCCGCTGGATGCATTAAACAATGTAACAAGGTTTTCCAAAATAATTGAACAAATTCAACACAAGTTATGGAAAAAAGTGCCAGCATGGCACTGCCATATTTATTATTGAAGTGCATTAATATTTTTTTAAATGCCTCAAAACAGCAGCTTGGAATGTGGAAATGCTCTCCCTGAGATAATCCTGATACCCACTACGACTATGGAAAATACTCTCCTTTGACTTTCACAAAGTGCAATATTTTATTTTATTTTTTTAAACATGCCTCAAAACAGCTACAAAAACAATGAAGGCACACAGCTTCAGTCCAGAGTATACAAGAGTAATAAAGTACACAATAGCATAGTCCTCCTTTAGTGAGAGACTGCCTGGCATACTGAATAACAGGAAATTATAAACTGCTCTGCTCTAACGTATTTGTCTGAATAACGAAAATGTGCTGCAAGCTGGTGGTGAGTGCTTGAAGTGGCCTAGCAGTCAGCCAGAGCTTCTGGAATGCTGCGTTGGGAGAGGGCACCTCCGTTCACTGCAAGCTCCAAAGTGTGCGCCATGCAGGGCAGAAAAGCCATACCAAACTCCATCATAGCTTTTGACATAGTGTGTGCGTTGTACCTGACCACAACGTGAGCTTTCGCCCTGGGGTGTTATTTGTTGTATTTTTGTTGTTTCTCGGTGGAGTGTTTAAGCGACAACTGTGTGGTACTACTTTTTTTTCAGTGTTTGCTTTTCATTCATCTTCCGCTTGTATTCATCGTGAATCTCTTTACGATTCTTGATGAGGTGGGGATATCAAATTGCTCGTATTAAAGGAAGACATCTTGGTTCCCCCTCGCATAATCAACTTTTTGCAGTCATTGCAAATTGCCAGTTTTTTATCCTTCAGAGGCACTTTACAATAATCACAATTGACATGGTGTCGTCAGTCAGTCACCAAAAGAACTCGCTTGTTAGCCATGGCTATAGCACCGGCAACAACACACTCTTGTTGCTATGCTGTGCTCGCGGCGGTTTGATGAGGTCATCAAGAGTCGCCAATAAACCTCTCCTGAGGGGAGGGGCTGCTGACTGGGAGACGCAACGTCCGCATTTTACCGGATATGAACCGTTAAAAAGTCATTAAATTTACTTTTTGAAACTAATGCAGATCATTTCCGATATTACATTTTAATGCATTTATCGGCCGATATTATCGGCCATCTCTAATCACAAGTATCGTGATTATCAGAGAATTGTTGAAATGTGCTCCAAATGTACTTACTAGTTATATGTACCGTACACTGACATCGTTGAACCATTCCACAAACAGATGAATACAACAGACACGATGCCTTCCATTGGCAGAAAAAACATGAAATATTGTTCTAGCTTCTTAAAAGACATATTTTGATTTGAGTGTTTAAAAATGTTGATTTTATTTTGTTTTGGTTGTGCTTCACTTCCTGTTTATAACGTCACATGGGTTCACTTCTTGTTGTAGACACATTTGACCTAGTTAGCGTCTTTGGCAGTATCACCTTATTTAAACTTGGTAATCAATCTCAGTTTTACGATAATCACAATTTAAATTGTTAATAGTAACTGAATTGTATCGTTAATGCCGATATTTGTTAGATTATTAGGGTGTGTGTGTGTAATTGTCTTACCGTGGGAGAATTTACCATTTCTTGGCCATTCTTCAGAGAATATGAATGATAACACTAAATCAATCATCAATCAATCAATGTTTACTTATATAGCCCTAAATCACTAGTGTCTCAAAGGGCTGCACAAACCACCACGACATCCTCGGTAGGAAAACTCACACCCAGTGGGACATTGGTGACAATAATGACCCAGTGGGACGTCGGTGACAATGATGACTATGAGAACCTTAGAGAGGAGGAAAGCAATGGATGTCGAGCGGATCTAACATGATACTGTGAAAGTTCAATCCACAATGGATACAACACAGTCGCGAGAGTCCAGTCCAAAGAGGATCCAAGACACAGCAGCGAGAGTCCCGTTCACAGCGGAGCCAGCAGGAAACCATCCAAGCGTAGGCGGACCAGCAGCGCAGAGATGTCCCCAGCCGATACACAGGCAAGCAGTACATGGCCACCGGATCGGACCGGACCCCCTCCACACGGGAGAGTGGGACATGGAAGAAAAAGAAAAGAAACGGCAGATCAACTGGTCTAAAAAGGGAGTCTATTTAAAGGCTAGAGTATACAAATGAGTTTTAAGGTGAGACTTAAATGCTTCTACTGAGGTAGCATCGCGAACTGTTACCGGGAGGGCATTCCAGAGTACTGGAGCCCGAACGGAAAATGCTCTATAGCCCGCAGACTTTTTTTGGGCTTTGGGAATCACTAATAAGCCGGAGTCCTTTGAACGCAGATTTCTTGCCGGGACATATGGTACAATACAATCGGCAAGATAAGATGGAGCTAGACCGTGTAGTATTTTATACGTAAGTAGTAAAACCTTAAAGTCACATCTTAAGTGCACAGGAAGCCAGTGCAGGTGAGCCAGTACAGGCGTAATGTGATCAAACTTTCTTGTTCTTGTCAAAAGTCTAGCAGCCGCATTTTGTACCAACTGTAATCTTTTAATGCTAGACATGGGGAGACCCGAAAATAATACGTTACAGTAGTCGAGGCGAGACGTAACAAACGCATGGATAATGATCTCAGCGTCTTTAGTGGACAGAATGGAGCGAATTTTAGCGATATTACGGAGATGAAAGAAGGCCGTTTTAGTAACGCTTTTAATGTGTGCCTCAAAGGAGAGAGTTGGGTGGAAGATAACACCCAGATTCTTTACCGTGTCGCCTTGTTTAATTGTTTGGTTGTCAAATGTTAGAGTTGTATTATTAAATAGAGTTCGGTGTCTAGCAGGACCGATAATCAGCATTTCCGTTTTTTTGGCGTTGAGTTGCAAAAAGTTAGCGGACATCCATTGTTTAATTTCATTAAGACACGCCTCCAGCTGACTACAATCCGGCGTGTTGGTCAGCTTTAGGGGCATGTAGAGTTGGGTGTCATCAGCATAACAGTGAAAGCTAATACCGTATTTGCGTATGACGTCACCTAGCGGCAGCATGTAGATGCTGAAGAGTGCAGGGCCAAGGACCGAGCCCTGGGGAACTCCACACGTTACCTTAACGTAGTCCGAGGTCACATTGTTATGGGAGACACACTGCATCCTATCAGTAAGATAAGAGTTAAACCAAGACAGGGCTAAGTCTGACATACCAATTCGTGTTTTGATACGTTCTAATAAAATATTATGATCGACGGTATCGAAAGCAGCGCTAAGATCGAGGAGCAGCAACATAGATGACGCATCAGAATCCATCGTTAGCAATAGATCATTAGTCATTTTTGCGAGGGCTGTCTCCGTGGAGTGATTTGCCCTGAAACCGGATTGAAAGGTTTCACATAGATTGTTAAAGCCTTTCTTCCACTCATGGTTGATGGTTGGGTGAAGCTATTTATTTCGCCTGCGTATCGGTCGGAGACATCTATACGATACTGATCCGACTCCGCTTGGGATGGTTTCCTGTGGACGGGACTCTCGCTGCTGTCTTGGAGCCGCTTTGAACTGAACTCTCGCGGCTGTGTTGGAGCCACTATGGATTGAACTTTCACAGTATCATGTTAGACCCGCTCGACATCCATTGCTTTCGATCCCCTAGAGGGGGGGGGGTTGCCCACATCTGAGGTCCTCTCCAAGGTTTCTCATAGTCATCATTGTCACTGGTGTCCCACTGGGTGTGAATTCTCCTTGCCCTTATGTGGGTTCTTCCGAGGATGTTGTAGTCGTAATGATTTGTACAGTCCTTTGAGACATTTGTGATTTAGGGCTATATAAATAAACATTGATTGATTGATTGATTTATTGGCAAACAACTGTGTTTACTCTTTTTCAATCAAAATGACTAAAGTACTCAATTGATCCTGATCAAAAGTTTACATAAACCCAGTGACTTTGTCTCAGCCTTTGTACATGTTATCAGGTCAAACAGGTTTGAATGGTTAATCAAGGTTCCATCCTCACCTGTAACCAGTTTGCAAATAGCTAGTGGGTGTATGAAAGATCAGTGAGTTTCTGGGCTTCTTACAGACCGTTGCCTCTTTCATCCAGTGCTGCACACACCTTTCTGGATTCTGAGTCATGGCGAAAGCAAAATAATTGGCAAGGAAAACAAGAAATGGGTAAAAAAAAAAAACAATATCCAAGAAGTTAAGAAATGGAAAATGAAGGATTGTGTTGAAACCAAACCACGGTCAGGTAGACCAGCAAAAATTTCAGCAACAACTGCCAGGAAAATTGTTTGGGATGCAAAGAAAAATCCACAAATGACTTTAGCTAAAATACAGGAATCTCTGAAAAAGTGTGGTGTAGTTGTTTTAAGTCGCACAATAAGGAGGTGACATCATACGCAAATACGGTGTTAGCTTTCACTGTTATGCTGATGACACCCAACTCTACATGCCCCTAAAGCTGACCAACACGCCGGATTGTAGTCAGTTGGAGGCGTGTCTTAATGAAATTAAACAATGGATGTCCGCTAACTTTTTGCAACTCAACCTCAAAAAAACGGAAATGCTGATTATCGGTCCTGCTAGACACCGACCTCTATTTAATAATACAACTTTAACATTTGACAACCAAACAATTAAACAAGGTGACTCGGTAAAGAATCTGGGTATTATCTTCGACCCAACTCTCTCCTTTTAGTCACACATTAAAAGCGTTACTAAAACGGCCTTCTTTCATCTCCGTAATATCGCTACAATTCGCTCCATTCTGTCCACTAAAGACGCTGAGATCATTATCCATGCGTTTGTAACGTCTCGCCTCGATTACTGTAACCTATTATTTTCGGGTCTCCCCATGTCTAGCATTAAAAGATTACAGTTGGTACAAAATGCGGCTGCTAGACTTTTGACAAGAACAAGAAAGTTTGATCACATTACGCCTGTACTGTATATACCTTTATATACATATATACATACATATATACCTGTACTGTATATACCTTTATATACATATATACATACATATATACCTATACTGTATATACCTTTATATACATACATATATACCTGCACTGGCTTCCTGTGCACTTAAGATGTGACTTTAAGGTTTTACTACTTACGTATAAAATACTACACGGTCTAGCTCCATCCTATCTTGCCGATTGTATTGTACCATATGTCCCGGCAAGAAATCTGAGTTCAAAGGACTCCGGCTTATTAGTGATTCCTCAAGCCCAAAAAAAGTCTGCGGGCTATAGAGCGTTTTCCGTTCGGGCTCCAGTACTCTGGAATGCCCTCCCGGTAACAGTTCGAGATGCCACCTCAGTAAAAGCATTTAAGTCTCACCTTAAAACTCATTTGTATACTCTAGCCTTTAAATAGACTCCCTTTTTAGACCAGTTGATCTGCCGTTCCTTTTCTTTTTCTCCTATGTCCCACTCTCCCTTGTGGAGGGGGTCCGGTCCGATCCGGTGGCCATGTACTGCTTGCCTGTGTATCGGCTGGGGACATCTCTGCGCTGCTGATCCGCCTCCGCTTGGGATGGTTTCCTGCTGGCTCTGCTGTGAACGGGACTCTCGCTGCTGTGTTGGATCCGCTTTGGACTGGACTCTCGCGACTGTGTTGGATCCATTATGGATTGATCTTTCACAGTATCATGTTCTCATATGTTCTCATAGTCATCAGTATCATCAGTATCACAGTATCACGTTCTCATAGTCATTATTGTCACCGATGTCCCACTGGGTGTGAGTTTTCCTTGCCCGAGGATGTCGTAGTGGTTTGTGCAGCCCTTTGAGACACTAGTGATTTAGGGCTATATAAGTAAACATTGATTGATTGATTGACATAGCTGTCGTCTTTACGGTTGTCTTTTGAAAATGACTAACTCGATTGTTTTTGTGAAGGTTCTGGACGTGATCGCACCTCCCTACACATCAGACTTCGTCCAGCTCTTCCTGCCCATCTTGGAGAACGACAGCATTGCAGGAACAATCCGCACGGAAGGAGAACACGACCCTGTGGCCGAGTTCATCTGTAAGACCTTTTTTTAAAGATGACTTGAATACATTTGCGCAACTTAACCCATTTCTGTATTTTTTCCAGCTCATTGCAAGTCAAATTTCATCATGATTAATTAATTGCACCATGAAGAAGTGACCTCGGACTGGACTGACCAGTGTGATGACACAATGCGGGATTTTAGTGCTACGGACTGCAACTTGAAGGATCTGGTAGGACAGTGGACTACTTTTGCATTTTCTATCAACCAGCATGGTGAGTGATCAGAAGAAAAAAAAAAGAAGCCCAGACGGCATCACTTTAAAGACTTTATTGACACGTTATTGTCTGAATGTGTACATTACATTTGTGAAAAGACCAAAAAAGATCACGTTTTAGCATAAGGCACACTTTAATCAGCTGTGTAGATATGATGGATGTGTGGATATTTTAACACAGATCCAGCGTGCGTGTCTAAATATGTTGTTGATTTCTGTTTGTGATTGAAGTTGGTTCATATTTTCAATTCAGTGTGTGATCATTAGTCCTATCTCCTGATTGGTTATCATTCAAGACATGTGACTGTTCAACAGCCTCTCAAAACAAAACAAAAACCTTATAATCAAGCGTCCACTTTGGCACTAAAATTTAAAAACTTAAAAAACAAAATCTCACGTATTCCCTTTGCAATGAGGATTTAAAAAAGACAGCAATGAACCCTGGGATTAAGACTAGACTCTGTAGTCTTTCGGGACTATGGGGTCTCCATACACGCAGTCCTGCTCCAGTGCCAGGTTGTACGAACTTCCACTTCCTCCCTTGTAGGCGCTGGTAACGATCCTGAGCCAGCCCTTCTCCCCCTGACGACAACAACACAACCCTTTCACATGCTGCTGCTTTGTAGTGTCGCCATGTACTTACCCAAGGCTCCCCCCAGGAGTTGCGTACAATCCAGTACTCCACACCATCCTCCACTCCCCACCCGGCGACCGACACGATGTGGTTGACGAAGGGTTCTTCCTTGTACTCGGAGTAGACGCCGCCTGCGTAGGCGTCCAGCTTGTCTGTGGCCATGATCCCGCAGCTACAACAAACAGCACTGATTGTTTACCAACCCTCCTTTGCAGACTTCTCTGTATTTGTCCCGCTGTCACAGACCTGATCGGTCCTCTGGCGTAGATCTCTGCCATCATCTTCTCCCTCCCGCTGACCGGGCCGTAATCCTCCACCATCCACAGGGTGTAGTTCTGGACAATGTTGCACACGCCGAAGGTGGTGCAGGTGCCACACTGGTTGAATGGTTTGCATTCTTCAGAGGAGGAAAGCAAACGTTGAGCGCGACGAGCGGCGGTTAGTGACTTTGCCGGGGGACTCACTCTGGTCTTTAGCCTGGTAGTTGTTGCAGGTCTCGTCCGGGATGCCGTGTTGGTTTGCGTACTCCCAAACGCTCCCGTGATCCCCGCCGTGGCAACTACCTGCCTGGCCGCAGTCGATCACGTGCTGGACTGAGAGGTATGCAGACGGCCACGCCCCTTTGCGCTTTATATTGATGCGATCTAGGACAGAGCGGAAAAGTTAGCCAAACCTTGTCTTGATGCTGGAATTGGGACCGTTTACAAGGTACACTCAGTTTTGTGTGTCTGTAGCTTTAAAGCTAATGAGTAGAGATGTCCGATAATGGCTTTTTTGCCGATATCCGATAGTGTCCAACTCTTAATTACTGATTCCGATATATACAGTCGTGAATTAACAATTTTTTTTGCCGATATCCGATATTCCGATAGTGTCCAACTCTTAATTACTGATTCCGATATATACAGTCGTGAATTAACACATTTTTTTGCCGATATCCGATATTCCGATAGTGTCCAACTCTTAATTAATGATTCCGATATATACAGTCGTGAATTAACACATTTTTTTGCCGATATCCGATAGTGTCCAACTCTTAATTACTGATTCCGATATATACAGTCGTGAATTAACACATTTTTTTGCCGATATCCGATATTCCGATAGTGTCCAACTCTTAATTAATGATTCCGATATATACAGTCGTGAATTAACACATTTTTATGCCTATGGCGTGGCGCAGTGGGAGAGTGGCCGTGCGCAACCTGAGGGTCCCTGGTTCAAATCCCACCTAGTACCAACCTCGTCACGTCCGTTGTGTCCTGAGCAAGACACTTCACCCTTGCTCCTGATGGGTGCTGGTTGGCGCCTTGCATGGCAGCTCCCTCCATCAGTGTGTGAATGTGTGTGTGAATGTGGAAGTAGTGTCAAAGCGCTTTGAGTACCTTGAAGGTAGAAAAGCGCTATACAAGTACAACCCATTTATTTATTTATTTAATTTTGTTGTGATGCCCCACTGGATGCATTTACAATGTAACAAGGTTTTACAAAATAAATGCACTAAAGTTATGGAAAAAAATGCCAACATGGCACTGCCATATTTATTATTGAAGTCACAAAGTGCATTATTTTTCTTTAACATGCCTCAAAACAGCAGCTTGGAATTTGGGACATACTCTCACTGAGAGAGCATTGCGGGGTAGAGGGTAGCGGGGGTGTATATTGTAGTGTACTGGAAGAGTTAGTGCTGCAAAGGGTTCTGGGTATTTGTTCTGTTGTGTTTATGTTGTTACGGTGCGGATGTTCTCCCGAAACGTGTTTGTCATTCTTGTTTGGTGTGGGTTCACAGTGTGGCGCATATTTGTAACAGTTTTAAAGTTGTTTATACGGCCACTCTGTGTGACCTGTATGGCGGTTGACCAAGTATGCCTTGCATTCACTTGTGTGTGTGAAAAGTCGTAGATATTATGTGATTGGGCCGTCACGCAAAGCCAGTGCCTTTAAGGTTTATTGGCGCCGTGTACCTCTCCCTACGTCCGTGTACACAGCGGCGTTTTAAAAATACTGATAATTTCCGATTTTACATTTTAAAGCATTTTTTGGCCGATAATATCAGCAGTCCAATATTGTCGGACATCTCTCCGAATGAGTGGTGTTTGGCCCTATTTCCACGGCCTTATTTAAGATGTGTACCAAAGGCTTTTTTTTTAAAAACAGATGTGAGTACAAGGGACAGATTAATCCAGCATAATGAACAAGGATTTTCTTCAGAAATTTCAGCAAAAAACGCAGAAATCCGCGTTTTTATACATGAATTTTCGCGTCAAAATATCACTCGTTTTTTTTTTATTGAAGTAGCAATAAAACGCTCGCCTCAGTGACAGATACTCGCCGTTCCTCTTGCCTTAAGCCACACTGAAATGCAGGACGAGGAGACGATCAGGAACACTGAAACAAGCTCGCTAGTTAGCTAACCATCCAGCTAGCTTTCTTTTTGTGGCCTGCGTTCGCTCTCCGAGCCACAATGTTGTCCACTTTGCTGCTAATCATATTTGGATGATTACAATCCCAACACTGTTATTGGTATTTGTAGAGTATTAGTAGCCAGACAGAAAATATAGTTTAGACGTAAACAGAGGTCACAACACAGGAAGTATATTACCCGAGGGGGCGTGGCTACACAATAGAGTTGCCAAATAGGAAACGTTTTCTGAGTTCTTTGCATGCATGTTACAGGATTTGACATGACATTTGTAATGATGATAATCTTCTAATGAAACTTAACTTTGTGTAGTACACTAGATCAGTGTTTTTCAACCACTGTGCCGTGGGAGATGATGTAACTTCACCTATTTGGGTTAAAAATATTTTCTGCAAACCAGTCATAATTATAGTCTGTAAAGGATGTGTTGTTGTTGAGTGTCGGTGCTGTCTAGAGCTCAGCAGAGTAACCGTGTAATACTCTTCTATATCAGTAGGTGGCAGCCGGTAGCTAATTGCTTTGTAGATGTGGGAAACAGCGGGACGCAGTGTGCAGGTAAAAAGGTGTCTAATGCCTTAACAAAAAAATAAACAAAAGGTAAGTGTCCCTAAAAGAGTCATTAAAGTGGCTTTGCAGAACGAAACTAAGACTAAACTGGCTACAAAGTAAACAAAAACAGAATTTTGGACAACAGCAAAGAAGGAGTCCAGAATGTACATCCAAACATGGCATGACAATCAAAAATGTCCCCACAAAGAAGGATAAAAACAACTGAAATATTCTTGATTGCCAAAACAAAGTAGATGCCACGTAAGCGGCACGGCCGGAAACCAACATTGAATGACCGTGACCTTCGATCCCTCAGACGGCACTGTATCAAAAACCGACATCAATCTCTAAAGGATATCACCACATGGGCTCAGGAACACTTCAGAAAACCACTGTCAGTACATACAGTTTGTCGCTACATCTGTAAGTGCAAGTTAAAGCTCTGCTATGCAAAGCGAAAGCCATTTATCAACAACATCCAGAAACGCCTCCGGCATCCAGAAACGCCTCCGGCTTCTCTGGGCCTGAGATCATCTAAGATGGACTGATGCGAAGTGGAAAAGTGTTCTGTGGTCTGACGAGTCCACATTTCAAATTTTTTGGGGAAATATTCGCCATCGTGTCATCCGGATCAAAGGGGAAGCGAACCATCCAGACTGTTATCGACACAAAGTGTAAAAGCCAGCATCTGTGATGGTATGGGGGTGCATTAGTGCCCAAGGCATGGGTAACTTACACATGTGTGATGGTATGGGGGTGCATTAGTGCCCAAGGCATGGGTAACTTACACATGTGTGATGGTATGGGGGTGTATTAGTGCCCAAGGCATGGGTAACTTACACATGTGTGATGGTATGGGGGTGTATTAGTGCCCAAGACATGGGTAACTTACACATGTGTGATGGTATGGGGGTGTATTAGTGCCCAAGACATGGGTAACTTACACATGTGTGATGGTATGGGGGTGTATTAGTGCCCAAGACATGGGTAACTTACACATGTGTGATGGTATGGGGGTGCATTAGTGCCCAAGGCATGGGTAACTTACACATGTGTGATGGTATGGGGGTGTATTAGTGCCCAAGGCATGGGTAACTTACACATCTGTGAAGGCAGCATTAATGCTGAAAGGTACTTAAAGGTTTTGGAACAACATATGCTGCCATCTAAGCGCCGTCTTTTTCATGGACGCCCCTGCTTATTTCAGCAAGACAATGCCGAGCCACATTCAGCATGTGTTACAACATCGTGGCTTCGTAAAAAAAGAGTCTGGGTACTTTCCTGGCCCGTCTGCAGTCCAGACCTGTCTCCCATGGAAAATGTGTGAAGCGTAAAATACGACAGCGGAGACCCCGGACTGTTGAAGGACTGAAGCTCTACATAAAACAAGAATGGGAAAGAATTCCACTTTCAAAGCTTCAACAATTAGTTTCCTCAGGTCCCAAACGTTTACTGTGTGTTTTTAAAAGAAAAGGTGATGTAACACAGTGGTGAACATGCCCTTTCCCAACTACTTTGGCATGTGTTCCAGCCATGAAATTCTAAGTTAATTATTTGCAAAAAAAAAATAAAGTTTGAGTTTAAACATCAAATATCTTGGCTTTGTGGTGCATTCAACTGAATATGGGTTGAAAATAATTAGCTAATCATTGTATTCTGTTTATATTTACATCTAACACAATTTCCCAACTCATATGGAGACAGGGTTTGTACACAAATAGGATCTCTTGACGTCATTACCAAATAAGTGACAGCCATTACCAAGTGTGTCATGATAGTTGTTGCTGTTCATTGGTTACGGACATGACCGCCATGTCATTGCCGCAAAGTACAAATAGTTGATTATAGATGGTAGTTAATAGAAAGAGACATACATTTAAAACAATACCGCCATACCGGTATCTTTTGATCTGCCTTTGTTACGGCGGTTTGCTCTTTTCTGCACCTGACAGGCGAAACACAGGGCATCCTTTTGCGTGTTAAAGCATAAAACGTGTTTACAAACTTCTAAATATGTTTTTCCAACATTACAAGAGCCCAAAAAATATCTTTTACACTCTTAACCACGTTCTTTCTGGCTCTCATCGAAGGCGGACGCTTTCCCTTCCCTCTCCTCTATGTTTCTTTGTCTTGTCTTAACTTTCTTGTTGCCTCTCTTTGCACCACTCTCCAAATTCCAAACAATGGAATTGATCAACTGGCCTCGACCAAATTGACAAGATCTTTTCGACGAGAACCTGTGTGTCTCTTGTCGGAACGGTTGTTGCTGGACACACGACGGACTCTTGGGAGGGACAGCATGCCCGGCGACCCTTCCAGTCGAGGACATGGAAGACAGCTACCTTTTCCGAATCACGATAGCAGGACATCTGCTGAGTGGAGCAAGCGTTGCCTGCTGTATCGACAAATTGGAAGATGCTGGCATCTGTTCAAGGTACCTCAGAGCTGTGGGCACTCAAGGTGAAATATGTTGAATTTGAGGACCAGAAATCGACAATTAGAGTGAAAAGTTTAAGTGTTTCTGATTGCACACAAACATTCTAATCTGGATTGTTTTCCCTGGCAGGGTCTTTGCTTTAAGATTGAGGTTTTTTCCTGGTCTCCAACTGAACCCCTCCACCTTTCATCAGAGTTAAGTTTGTTTACTATTTTTCCTTCCATTTTTTTCAGTCTTCCCGTTCTGTCCGAGTGTTTTGAATGGATCTGTACTAAAAATGTAATTGTGTTGTACTTTTTAAGTGCAATGACCATAAAGTTCCAGTTGTATCCATCCAATCCAATAGCCTAACGATGTCTGAGGCTGAGCCAATCAGTGGCCACGATACTGGACACTGTTTTGTTTGTAATATTTGATATTACTTATCAATTGTTATGCTTACAAATGCTTGATTTAGGACTAAAACATTGTAGAATATGCTTAAAAAATATTTTGAGTGCAATGACCACAAAGTTCCAGTTGTATCCATCCAATCCAATAGCCTAACGCTGTCTGAGGCTGAGCCAATCAGTGGCTACGATACTGGACACGGTTTTGTTAGTCAATACTACTGTAATATTTTATATTACTTTATCCATTGTCATGCTTAAAAATGCTCCATTTAGGACTAAAACATTGTAGAATATTCTTTAAAAAATATTTTGAGCGCAATTAGGTGAGGGACGACTGTAATAGATCATGTTTATCATCATAAACATCTTATAAGTAGACGCAGCATTGGCTGCTGTGACGCGAGAAATTTGGCCGCCATCTTGGAGTGGTGATGAGGAGACGGCAAGCAGCCTAAACTGACAGTTGACAGGTAGAAAACAAAGATGTTTCCCTGCTCAAATGAGCGGACTGTTGAAAATAGGAATTGGGGGATTATTTTTCCCTAGTAAGATTTTACAATAACGTACTATTCGTTGTATTTTGTGAAAATAAAATGACAACAGAGTTGAGAAGGAGCAAAGAGCTTCAATAGTACTGAAATCGTAGCCGCTAGCAAACAAGAGTATCACCATAATAGAATTGCTTGTCAATTAAATGACTTACATATACAAATGTCAAACTTCAATAACATAACATGAAAAACAAAATTCACCAGCCGCCACTGATTGTGATGCATTCTCATTTAAGGCAAAGTACGAGACAATACTTTCCTAACAGTATCATTGTAAGCAGGAATAAGTCTTCAAGTAACAATATTCAAATACTAACATTGTTGGGTAAGACAGAATTTGGTTTTATTCTGAATCCAGTGAAACAGATTGGTGGTTTTAGCTGATTTAAAGACTTTCAGGTGTTTCTATATGTTTAAGTATTTGGCAGACGCTTTTATCCAAAGCGACATAAAAAATTAATCGCTGTAAACTGGATCATTTAAGGCAGTGGTTCTCAACCTTTTTGCAGTGATGTACCCCCTGTGAACATGTTTTTAATTCAAGTACCCCCTAATCAGAGCAAAGCATTTTTGGTAGAAAAAAAGAGATAAAGTAAAATACAGCACTATGTCATCAGTTTCTGATTTTTAAATTGTATAACAGTGCAAAATATTGCTCATTTGTAGTGGTCTTTCTTCAACTATTTGAAAAAAAAGATGAAAATAACTAAAAACTTGTTGAAAAATAAACGAGTGGTTCAATTATAAATAAAGATTTCTCCACATAGAAGTAATCATCAACTTAAAGTGTCCTCTTTGGGGATTGTAATAGAGATCCATCTGGATTCATCAACTTACTTCTAAACATTTCTTCACAAAAAAATAAATCTTTAACATCAATATTTATGGAACATGTCCACAAAAAATCTAGCTGTCAACACTGAATATTGCATTGTTGAATTTCTTTTCACAGTTTATGAACTTACATTCATATTTTGTTGAAGTATTATTCAATAAATATATTTATAAAGGATTTTTGAATTGTTGCTATTTTTAAAATATTTTAAAAAAATCTCACGTACCCCTTGGCATACCTTCAAGTACCCCCATTTGAGAACCACTGGTTTTAAGTGACTAGACATCCGAGATCAAAACTGGGAATATAATCCCAGAAAAGGGTGGAAAAACGGTCAGCTATTTTTAAATTTAAGAAACAATATGATTTGGTTATATATACATGTGTATATCCTACATAAACAATGTATGAATACATTAGATATCTATATATCTTAGGGATCTATAGACCAATGGTTCTTAAATGGGGGTACTTGAATGTATTCTAAAAATAACAATTAAAAAATCCTTTATAAATATATTTATTGAATAATACTTCAACAAAATATGAATATACATTTATAAACTGGGAAAGGAAAACAACAATGCAATATTCATTTTTGTGGACATGTTCCATCAATATTTTTGGAACATGTCCATATATATATTTATAAATGATTTTTTAATTGTTATTTTTAGAATACCTTCAAGTACCCCCATTTAAGAACCATTGGTCTATAGATCCCTAAGATATATAGATATCTAATGTATTCATACATTGTTTATGTAGGATATATGCATGTATATATAACCTCATCATATTGTTTCTTAAATTTAAAAATAGCTGACTGTTTTTCCCCCCCTTTTCTGGGATTATATTCCCAGTTTTGATCTCGGACGTCTAGTCACTTAAAACCCGTGGTTCTCAAATGGGGGTACTTGAAGGTATGCCAAGGGGTACGTGAGAGTTTTTTTTAAATATTCTAAAAATAGCAACAATTCAAAAATCCTTTATGAATATATTTATTGAATAATACTTCAACAAAATATGAATGTCAGTTCATAAACTGTAAAAAGTAATGCAATATTCAGCGTTGACAGCTAGATTTTTTGTGGACATGTTCCATAAATATTGATGTTAAAGATTTCTTTTTTAGTGAAGAAATGTTTAGAAGTAAGTTGATGAATCCAGATGGATCTCTATTACAATCCCCAAAGAGGGCACTTTAAGTTGATGATTACTTCTATGTGTAGAAATCTTTATTTATAATTAAATCACTTGTTTATTTTTCAACAAGTTTTTAGTTATTTTTACATCTTTTTTCCAAATAGTTGAAGAAAGACCACTACTAATGAGCAACATTTTGCACTGTTATACAATTTAATAAATCAGAAACTGATGACATAGTGCTGTATTTTACTTCTTGATCTCTTTTTTCAACCCAAAAATGCTTTGTTTTGATTAGGGGGTACTTGAATTAAAAAAATTGTTCACAGGGGGTTAGAGATGCGCGGTTCGCGGGTCGGGCGGGTGACATGACGAAAAAATAGATTTTAATTAGATTCGGGCGGGTGGCGGTTGAACCATTCGGAAATATTTGATATACATGGTTCTGTGATCGGTATCCTTTACCATTCAAAGAGCCATTTAGGACCCGTGTCACAAAGTGAAGAAGACAACAGGAGACGCTAATATTCTCTAGAATGACTGCCGGCAGTCACCCAGATAATAATTACTAGGGCGTCCTATGAAGCCATTGGCTTTGTCGCCTTCTACAACATGTACGATCTGCTTGCCAGTCCAGCATCATGTTGTGTGTGACTTCTGCAGACACACGCACACGACTGCAAGGCATGCTGGGTGACACAGAGTACACTAATGGTTGTGATGTAAACAATTTTAACACTCTTAGTAATATGCGCCACGCTGTGAAGCCACACCTAACAAGAATGACAAACACATTTCGGGAGAACATCCTCCCAGTAACACAACATAAACGCAACACCACAAATACCCAGAATCCTTTGTATCCATGACACACCTGACTATTTTATACACCCCCCGCGTCGGTAAGGTGGGCGGGTTTGGGGCGCGAAGGTGTAAAATATATTCAGGAAATGTCACAGATACAAAGGATTCTGGGTATTTGTTGTGTTGCGTTTATGTTGTGTTACTGGGAGGATTATCTCCCGAAATGTGTTTGTCAATCTGTTTTGGTGTGGCTTCACAGCGTGGCGCATATTAGTAAGAGTGTTAAAATTGTTTACATCACAAAACATCAGTGTACTCTGTATCACCCAGTATGCCTTTCAATCTTGTTTGTGTGATTGCGGAAGCTACACACGACATGTTGCCGGACTAACATTCGGTTTGTACATGTTGTTGAAGGTGTCAAAGGCAATGGCTTCACAGCAGGCCCAAATTCTTGTCTTCAGGATGAACGCTATTGGATATTCGCGAGAACGTTAGCGGCTCCCATTGTCTTCATTACTCTGTGAAACGGGTTTAAATAGCTCTGTGAGTGGTAAAGGTGGCCGACCTCTGATGTATTTCCACGGGCGGGTGGTTTCGGTTCTGATAAAATGTTGGTTCGGGTGGATGACGACTTTGGTGATGCGGTTGCGGATGATATAATTGCTTATCTGCGCATCCCTACAGGGGGTACATCACTGAAAAAAGGTTGAGAACCACTGCCTTTAAAGATGTCTATGCTTATGACGCCATACACCACTACAACCAGCAGAGGCGCTCATGAGTCTCAACTAGTTTGTGGTCGGAAGGTGACGTCACCTGTTGGCTGAAGTTGGAGCTTGAACTTGTCACATGTTTAGCGCACGTGACTTATGTTAGAATATAGGACGTGGGTGTGAGTACCTGCCATGGCGCTGGTGCTGCCGTGAGCCCAACAGGAGCCACAATACTGAGGAATGTGCTGATTGCGAGTCGTGCTGACAAAGTTGGTGCCGTTCACATTCCTCCAGTCCCACGACTTAGGCAGCGACGCAATACTCAAGTACTCGTGAGGACGAGCTGACGTCCTGGAAACAATACATTTATATTTCATCGTCATTATAATTATATATAACATTTTATGTATATGTGTTGTTACATATAATAACATATTATAATTATATCATTGTAGACGTCACGTGGCAGTGACTTCATGAGGCGTTCAGGTTCCTTCCCGCCGTCAGTAAAGCGCACGACTCACTCACCGCTGTCCGAAGCCGTTTTTCCGCGGCGTGGCGCGGACATAACAAGGCTGCTGCTTGTTGAAGTACAGTCCGGCGGACACAGCCGACAACAAGACCGACAGTAACACAAATACATTCGTTCGCGCCATCGGTTACCGGTCGACGTCTTCACCGACTTGTTTTTGTCTGCCGCCCGACCTACTTCTTCACCGGTCAGCTGATCCCTTTCCCCGCGCCGCACTCCGACACCGTCGCCCACAGCGCCGCCTAGCGACATGTCGTGGTGACGTCACGCTGGTTTTCATTGAGGGAATAATGTAGGAATTTGCCACAATATTTATGACAAATTTGTGCTTTACTTTAAAGATGTGATTTTTGGTTTTACACTGTATGAACAAACATTTGAAAAGGAATTCTACCTTTGCAACCTCATTATTTTATTGGCTAAGTTTTATATTCATAAATGTAAGTTTCTTAATACCCGTCCTATCTTTTGTGCCTTTAAAAAAGATTTAGAACTCTACATTAAAACACTCTCTACCTCTAAGAACAAAAAAGCTGTGAAAACGATGATGCTGTGTTCCACATTTAAGTTGTTTGATGAATCTGAATAAGCCTACGGCTTTGCATTTTGTTTATTTTATATATATATATATATATATATATTTGTATTCTATTTTTATTATTTTGAACTTACAACCCCCTGGCGCTGTTTTGTAATGTTTTCATAATGTTTTATATTGTTGTTTGACTTACTGTTTGTAATTGTTGAAATTTATAAATAAAACTTAAAAAAAAAAAAAAAAGTAAGAATTTGCCTGTGGATTTCATTGTTAATGATATCAATTATTTTAATTCAGGGGTGTCCAAAGTGCGGCCCGGGGGGACATTTGCAGCCCACAGCTAGTCGTTTACTGGCCTGCCACACATTCTGCAAAAATTGCAAAATTTATAGTATTGCGATAATTTAAAAAAAACCATTTAAAAATAGTGGAATGAGGTGAAATCTAAATAGGAAAAGTGTCAGTGTAATTACCGGACTACAATACTTTTCATTCAATGATTGTAAATAATGTAAAAATGATGTAAAAACAATTAAAAGTATAAAGAAGTCATATTGTTCCATTACTTTGAATCAAACTACTGTCACTACTGCCAAAGAACTGTCAACACCTTCATATTTGTTGCTTCTGTAACACTTTCATCTTGCACTGGTACTGTATTTGACTACTTCTACTTCTACTTCTACCATAACTTCTGTGACTTTTGTGCAACTTAACTCTCTTTTCATTAATGTATATCACAACTATTCAATTATTTGTATTTAGTTTATTAGATTCTGCAACTAATGTTTGGAAGCCATTGTACACAATATTTGAAGAGCATGGAAAAAAGCATTTGAGTGTGTTGTAGTCTGCATGTGATGAAACTTGAACCTTGAACCAAAGCTGCCATGCAGGCACTTTTTGTTTTTCTTTTCTTTGTTTTCTTTTTTGTCCACTGGTCAAAAAAAAAAAAAAGACAAAAAAAATGTGAATTATTACTTAAAAATGATCACTTTAAAATGTTTTATGTGGAAAAAATATTGCATATGTTGTGTAGTTGCCATATAAAAACATCAAAGTTTTGACAAAAGAACATAAAACTATCAAAATAATAGTTCAAACTTAAAATGGACAGATATGTCGGAAGTTGATCTTGTAATTTAAGTGTTAAAAGTAAAAAAATAATAAAAATGCATCCTTTCGGATCTCAAATATATTTATCCATCCATCCATCCATTTTCTACCGCTTATTCCCTTCCGGGGTCGCGGGGGGCGCTGGCGCCTATCTCAGCTACAATCGGGCGGAAGGCAGGGTACACCCTGGACAAGTCGCCACCTCATCGCAGGGCCAACGCAGATAGACAGACAACATTCATTTAGTAAGATTTTATTGAACTTTTCACTGTGATTACTCAAAAATATTAAATAATTAAAATCAATGGTGTCCTGCATTATTGATCTTTGAGGGCTTTAATTGCTAAATAAAGAAACTCTCCTGAAGGAATCAATAAAGTACTATCTATCTATCTAAATACTGCATATTTCAGTTTTACTATAAAAAACAAAGTTGTCTTTGACAGAAAAGGCATAAAACCTTATTTGTTTTACTTTATATCAACTTTAAGTTGATATAGAGATTTACTGTAAGCATTAAATTAAAAAAAATAATAATAGTTTGACTTATTTTTAACATTTTAGTGACTGAGACCCTCTATGCTCCCCAGGAGCCCTAAGGATTAAAAAAAAAAATCCATATATTTTGTTATGGTTTGAAAAATATCAAAATGCTTACATTTTTCCGTGTGCGGCCCTCTGTGGAAAAAGTTTGGATGCCCCTGTTTTAAGTTCACTGTCCATTTTACAGTAAAAACTTTACGTTTACAAAATGTTGTTGTAAAATAATGTTTTTTTTTATTGTCCAGGGTGTACACCGCCTTCCGCCTCCAGCTCCCCTCATGACCCAGAACGGGACAAGCGGTAGGAAATGGATGATGGAATATTTCTTACAACATTTTACGGTAAATATAAAAACTACCTCTTAGTGGTGTCCCGATAACAATGTATTTCCATACTTTTCTAAAAAGAGAACCACAAAAAAATTGCATTATTGTCTTTATTTGAACAAAAAATGTTAGTGTACATGAAACATATGTTTATTATTGTAATTTAGTCCTTAAATAAAATAGTGAACATACTAGACAGTAAGTAAACAAAGAGACTCCTGATGCAGTAAAATATTGTGTCATTTATTATTTTGTACACATTATTAAGGACAAACTGTAAAAATGGATTATTAATCTACTTGTTAATTTACTGTTAATATCTGCTTATTTTCTGTTCAAATGTAATAATCACTTATTCTTCTCTTTTTTGATACTTATTAGTTTTGGATGATACCACACATTTAGGTATCGCTCCGATACCAAGTAGTTCCAGTATCATACATTGGTCATATTCAAATAATCAATCAATGATTTCATCTTTTCTAACTATTTATATTAGTTCATTTACGTTTTGACAGAAAAATGTACTGCATGAAATAGTGTATTTTCAAAACTTTATTGGTATTCAATAATGCAACAAAATAAAATACTTAAATATATAATTGACTTTCAAGGCAAGTTATCCATAAATTGTAAACTGAGCTGCTAGCTTTTGTGCAAAAACAACAACAGCCTCATTTTTTTACTGTAAAACAAACCAGCAGCTTAGTTGCCAAAAAACAAAACAAAAAAAACAGGTCTACTTTTTACATTTCCTGAACATTAATTTTACAGTAAAACTAGTGAGTTGTCTTTTTTTTTTTTACTGTAAAATCTACATTGCACATACAAATATAATCAAACTCTTATTAGTGTTCATTTATGACTAAAGATCTTCAGTAAATGTATGATTAGTCATGTTTTACACTATATTAATGAGTAAAGATCTACAGTAGATGTATGATTAGTCATGTTTTACACTATATTAATGACTAAAGATCTACAGTAGATGTATGATTAGTCATGTTTTACACTATATTAATGACTAAAGATCTACAGTAGATGTATGATTAGTCATGTTTTACACTATATTAATGACTAAAGATCTACAGTAGATGTATGATTAGTCATGTTTTACACTATATTAATGACTAAAGATCTACAGTAGATGTATGATTAGTCATGTTTTACCATAGATTTATTACTAAAGATTGACAGTAGATTTATGACTAAGGATCTACAGTAAATGTATGATTAGTCATGTTTTACAGTATATTTATTACTAAAGATATACAATAGATTGATTAGCCATGTTTTACAGTAAATGTATTACTAAAGATCTACGGTAGATGTATGATTAGTCATGTTTTAAAGTAGATTTATGACTAAAGATCTACAGTAGATTGATTCGTCATAATGTTCAACAGTAGATTTATTACTAAAGATGTACAATAGATTGATTAGCCATGTTTTACAGTAGATTTATTACTAAAGATCGACAGTAGATTTATGACTAAAGATCTACAGTTGATTAATTAGTCATAATGTTGTACAGTAGATTTATGACTAAAGATCTACAGTATATTTATGACTAATGACCTACAGTAGATGTATGATTAGTCATGTCTTATAGTATATTTGAGTAAAGATCTACAGTAGATTAAATAGTAATAATGTTCTACAGTAGATGTATGATTAGTCATGTTTTACAGTATATTAATGAGTAAAGATCTTCAGTAGAATGAATGCATGAATAGTTGTACAGTAACAATGACCAATTGACAAAGATGCATTCATATTTCTTTTATTCCATAATCTTGCTGCACTTAGTGAATGTTTGCTGTGTTGCACAACTTGTTTTCTACACCAATCTTCTCCTCTTGCAGTCGCGCTCCATCTGCTCCTCTGAGGCCCCGCTGGCAGCAGCCAGAGGAGAGACAGCCTTCAACATGGAGTCTTCAGAGGCCTGACCAAACAAGGCCAGCAGCAAACACACACCGAAGCCCGTCGCTCTCTCGCCCTGCCAGGTACACAACAACTGGTCACACACACACCTTGTCAGGTACACAACAACTGTCACACACACACATTGTCAGGTACACAACAACTGTCACACACACACCTTGTCAGGTACACAACAACTGTCACACACCCACATTGTCAGGTACACAACAACTGTCACACACACACCTTGTCAGGTACACAACAACTGTCACACACACACCTTGTCAGGTACACAACTGTCGCACACCCACATTGTATACCTCACACACACTTAGATTGCATCCTTCATGCCCACATATCTCAGACATTACTACAGTTGTGGTATTATATATATGTGTATATATATATATTCATATATATTTGTATGTATGTACAGTGCCCTCCATAATTATTGGCACCCCTGGTTGAGATGTGTTTTTTAGCTTCCAATTATTTTATTTTTTTTCTAAATAATATGGGACCTTAATGGAAAAAAAGAGAAAAATCCAACCTTCAATACAAGTGCATTTATTCAGTGGGGAAAAAATCCCACATAAAGAAATAATTATTTGACATCAAATAATGTGTGTCACAATTATTAGCACCCCTGGTGTTAATATTTTGTACAACCCCCTTTTGCCAACAAAACAGCACCTAATCTTCTCCTATAATGTTTCACAAGATGGGCAAAGACAGAAAGAGGGATTTTCAGCCATTCCTCTTTGCAGAATCTCTCTAAATCATCCAGAGACCTGGGTCCTCTCCTCTGTACTCTCCTTTTCAGCTCACCCCACAGGTTCTCAATGGGGTTGAGGTCAGGGGACTGAGATGGCCATGGGAGGAGCTTGATTTTGTGTCTGGTGAACCATTTCTGTGTAGATTTGGCCATATGTTTAGGGTCATTGTCTTGCTGAAAGACCCAGTGACGACCCAGCTTCAGCTTTCGGGCAGAGGGCAACAGATTTTGATTTAAAATGTCCTGGTATTTCAAAGCATTCATGATGCCATGCACCCTAACAAGGTTCCCAGGGCCTTTGGAAGTGAAACAGCCCCACAGCATCACTGACCCACCCCCATACTTCACAGTGGGTATGAGGTGCTTTTCAGCATGCGCATCTTTCGTGGTACGCCAGACCCACTTAGAGTGTTTGTTGCCAAAAAGCTCAATCTTGGTCTCATCTGACCAAAGCACACGGTCCCAGGGGTGCCAATAATTATGGAGGGCACTGTATGTATATATATATGTGTATATATCCCTCACGACCACGTTGTAGCCCTATATATACATATACACACATATATATATATATACATACATATATATATACACACATATATATGTGTATATATTTGTATATGTATGTATGTATATATATATATACATATATACTTACAGTGCCCTCCATAATTATTGGCACCCCTGGTTGAGATGTGTTAAAAGCCTTAAAATAAATTCAGTGTTTATTGCAGAAGAATACTGTCACACTGAAAATTGTAGGAAAATGTAGCCTTCAACTCAAATGAATTGTAAGAAAATAAAAAAATCCCTGACTAAAAAATAATTATTTTCCATTAAATCACCTGTTCCACAATTATTGGCACCCTTAACAATTCCCAGGAAATAAATATAATTGAAGCATTTCTGTCATTTCTACAGTAGTTTACAAAGTTTACCAGAGTACGTAGGAACATTTAATTAGTAATTCATCACTTCCTGTTTCCCTGGGGTATAAATATGACGTGACACCGAGGCCATTTCTCTTATCCACTCTTAAACATGGGAAAGACAAAGGAACACAGCATACAAGTGAGGCAGATGTGCGTCGACCTTCACAGGTCAGGCAGAGGCTACAAGAAGATTGCCACTCAACTGCAGCTGCCCATATCCACTGTGAGAGGAATAATTAAGAAGTTCAAAACAACTGGAACAGTGGTAAATAAGCCTGGACGAGGACCCAAGTTTATTTTGCCACCACGCACAGTGAGGAGGATGGTAAGAGAAATCAAAAGATCTCCAAAGCTCACTGTTACAGAATTACAACAAATGGTAGCATCCTGGGGTCACAAAGTCTCCAAATCAACCATCAGGCGCTGTCTACACGCCAACAAGCTGTTTGGGAGGCATGCACGGAGAAAACCTTTCCTCACTCACAATCATAAACGCAAGCGTCTGGAGTTCGCCAAACGGTATTGGGGCTTCAACTGGGACCGTGTGCTTTGGTCAGATGAGACCAAGATTGAGCTTTTTGGCAACAAACACTCTAAGTGGGTCTGGCGTACCACGAAAGATGCGCATGCTGAAAAGCACCTCATACCCACTGTGAAGTATGGGGGTGGGTCAGTGATGCTGTGGGGCTGTTTCACTTCCAAAGGCCCTGGGAACCTTGTTAGGGTGCATGGCATCATGAATGCTTTGAAATACCAGGACATTTTAAATCAAAATCTGTTGCCCTCTGCCCGAAAGCTGAAGCTGGGTCGTCACTGGGTCTTTCAGCAAGACAATGACCCTAAACATATGGCCAAATCTACACAGAAATGGTTCACCAGACACAAAATCAAGCTCCACCCATGGCCATCTCAGTCCCCTGACCTCAACCCCATTGAGAACCTGTGGGGTGAGCTGAAAAGGAGAGTACAGAGGAGAGGACCCAGGTCTCTGGATGATTTAGAGAGATTCTGCAAAGAGGAATGGCTGAAAATCCCTCTTTCTGTCTTTGCCCATCTTGTGAAACATTATAGGAGAAGATTAGGTGCTGTTTTGTTGGCAAAAGGGGGTTGTACAAAATATTAACACCAGGGGTGCTAATAATTGTGACACACATTATTTGATGTCAAATAATTATTTCTTTATGTGGGATTTTTTCCCCACTGAATAAATGCACTTGTATTGAAGGTTGGATTTTTCTCTTTTTTTCCATTAAGGTCCCATATTATTTAGAAAAAAAATAAAATAATTGGAAGCTAAAAAACACATCTCAACCAGGGGTGCCAATAATTATGGAGGGCACTGTACATATATATACACATATATATATACTTACATATATATATACATATATATACAAATATATATGAATACATGTATATATATGTAAGTATATATATACATATATATATACATACATACATATATAAGTATGCATGTATTATATATATATAAGTATGTATACATATATATAAGTATACGTATATATATAAGTATACTTATAAATATATAAGTATACATATATATACAAGTATACATATATATACGTACATAAGTATACATATATATACAAGTATACATATATATAAGTACATAAGTATACATATATATAAGTATACTTATATATATACATATATGTATATATATAAGTATACATATATAAGTATACATATATATAAGTATACTTATAAATATATAAGTATACATATATATATATACTCATATACATGTGCATACGAGTATATATATATATAAGTATACTTATATATATGTATACTTATATATATACATATGTATACTTATATACATATATATAAGTACATAAGTATACATATATATAAGTATACATACTTATATATATATACATATATATATAAGTATACATATATACATATATATAAGTATACATATATATATAAACGTACTTATATATATAAGTATACATACAAGTATACATACTTATATATATATGTATACCTATACATATATATAAGTATACATACATGTGTATATATATGTATATATAAGTATACATATGTATATATATACACAAGTATACATATATATATAAGTATACATATACATACTTATATATATATATGTATACATATATATGTATACCTATACATATATATAAGTATACACATATATATATATAAGTATACATATAAGTATATATACATACATGTGTATATATATACACATATGTATATATATATAAGTATACATATGTATATATATATATACACAAGTATACATATATAAGTACATAAGTATACATATATAAGTATACATACACAAGTATACATATATATAAGTATACATACTTATATACATATATACTTATATATATGTATATACATATATATACATACCTATATACATATGTGTGTATATATATATATATGTATATATATATAAACATACTTATATATATATACACACACATATATACATATATATGTGGATATATATATATACATATATGTATATATATACATATACATACACATATACATACATACACATATAGATATATATATATATATATACACACACATATATATACATATATATGTGGATATATATATATATGTATATATATACATATATATATACATACACATATACATACATACACATATAGATATATATATATAAGTATACATATATACATATATATAAGTATACATATATACATATATATATAAGTACGTTTATATATATATGTATACTTATATATAAGTATACATACAAGTATACATACTTATATATATATGTATACCTATACATATATATAAGTATACATACATGTGTATATATATGTATATATAAGTATACATATGTATATATATACACAAGTATACATATATATATAAGTATACATACTTATATATATACATATATGTATATATATAAGTATACTTATATATATACATATATGTATAAGTATACATATATATAAGTATACATATACATACCTATATATATGTATAGGTATACATATATATGTATACATATATATATATAAGTATACATATATATATATAAGTATACATATAAGTATATATACATACATGTGTATATATATACACATATGTATATATATATAAGTATACATATGTATATATATATATACACAAGTATACATATATAAGTACATAAGTATACATATATAAGTATACATACACAAGTATACATATATAAGTATACATACTTATATACATATATACTTATATATATGTATATACATATATATACATACCTATATACATATGTGTGTATATATATATATATGTATATATATATAAACATACTTATAAATATATACACACACATATATATACATATATATGTGGATATATATATATATATACATACACATATACATACATACACATATAGATATATATATATAAGTATACATATATATAAGTATACATATATATATAAACGTACTTATATATATAAGTATACATACAAGTATACATACTTATATATATATGTATACCTATACATATATATAAGTATACATACATGTGTATATATATGTATATATAAGTATACATATGTATATATATACACACAAGTATACATATATATATAAGTATACATACTTATATATATATACATATATGTATATATATAAGTATACTTATATATATACATATATGTATAAGTATACATATATATAAGTATACATATACATACTTATATATATGTATAGGTATACATATATATGTATACATATATATATATAAGTATACATATATATATATAAGTATACATATAAGTATATATACATACATGTGTATATATATACACATATGTATATATATATAAGTATACATATGTATATATATATATACACAAGTATACATATATAAGTACATAAGTATACATATATAAGTATACATACACAAGTATACATATATATAAGTATACATACTTATATACTTATATATATGTATATACATATATATACATACCTATATACATATGTGTGTATATATATATATATATGTATATATATATATAAACATACTTATATATATATACACACACATATATATACATATATATGTGGATATATATATATATACATATATGTATATATATACATATATATATACATACACATATACATATACACATATACATATATACAAGTATACATATATACAAGTATACATATATACAAGTATATATATATAAGTATATATATACATATCCATGTGAGTATATATAAGTATACTTATATATGTACACATATATATAAGTACACTTATATATACATATATGTATATATATATAAGTATACATATATATAAGTATACATATATATATATAAGTATACATATATACATATATATAAGTATACATATATATAAGTATACATACTTATATATATGTATAGGTATACATATATATAAGTATACATATGTATATATATAAGTATACATATGTATATATATATACACAAGTATACATATATATAAGTACATATGCATACATATATAAGTATACATACTTATATATATATACATACATGTATATATAGAAGTATACATATATGTATATATATAAGTATACATATATATAAGTATACTTATATATATACATATGTATATATAAGTATACATATATATATGTATACATATATATACATATATGTATATATAAGTATACATATATATATATGTATACATATAAGTATATATACATACATGTGTATATATATACACATATGTATATATATATATATATATATATAAGTATACATATGTATATATATATACACAAGTATACATAAATATAAGTACATAAGTACATAAGTATACATATATAAGTATACATACACAAGTATACATATATAAGTATACATACTTATATACATATATACTTATATATATGTATATACATATATATATATATATATACCTATATACATATATATGTGTGTGTGTATATATACATACTTATATATACATATATATGTGGATATATATATGTGTATATATATACATATGTACATATATACACATATATATATATGTGTATATATATATACATATATGTATATATATGTATATATATACATATATATACATATACATACATACACACACATATACACATTCATATAGATATATATATATATAAGTATACATATATATAAGTATACAAGTATACATATATATAAGTATATATATAAGTATATATATACATATCCATGTGAGTATATATATAAGTATACTTATATATATGTATACATATATATAAGTATACTTATATATATGTATATAACTATACATATAAGTATACTTATATACATATATATAAGTATACATATGTTTATATATGTATATATATAAGTATACATATATATAAGTACATAAGTATACATACTTATATATATGTATACTTATATATGTATATATGTATACTTATATATATGTGTATACTTATATATATATATACATATATGTATATATATATATAAGTATACATATATATATAAGTATACATATATATGTATACATACTTATATATATATGTATACTTATATATATAAGTATACATACTTATATATATGTATAGGTATACATATATATATAAGTATACATATGTATATATATATACACAAGTATACATATATATAAGTACATACGTATACATATATATAAGTATAAATACTTATATATATACATATATGTATATATATAAGTATACATATATATATACATATAAGTATACATATAAGTATATATACATACATGTGTATATATATACACATATGTATATATACATAAGTATACATATGTATATATATATACAAGTATACATATATAAGTATACATACTTATATACATATATACTTATATATATGTATATATATATACATACTTATATATATATATATACACACATATATATGTGGATATATATATATGTGTATATATATACATATGTACATATATATATGTATATATACATATACATGTATACACATGTATATATATGTGTATATATATATACATATATGTATATATATACATGTATATATACATATATGTATATATATACATACACATATATATACACATACACACACATAGATATATATATATAAGTATACATATATAAGTATATATATACATGTGAGTATATATATAAGTATACTTATATATATGTATACATACTTATATATATATATATACATACTTATATATACATATACATACTTATATATATATACATACTTATATATACATATACATATATATATAAACATATGTATATATATAAGTATACACATATATATAAGTATACTTAAATATAAGTATACATATATAAGTATACTTATATATATGTGTACATATATATATATATATGTATAAGTATACATATATATAAGTATACTTATATATATGTATACATACTTATATATATATATATATATATATGTGTGTATAGGTATATATATATATATATATATATATATATATATATATATGTGTGTATAGGTATATATATATATATATATATATATATATATATATATATATATATATATATATATATATATATATATATATATATATATATATATATATATATATATATATATATATATATATATATATATATATATATATATATATATATATATATATATATATATACCTATACACACATATATATATACATACATATATATATAAACACAAGTATACATATATAAGTACATACATATATATATAAACACAAGTATACATATATAAGTACATAAGTATACATTTATATAAGTATACATACATCATATATATACATACTTATATACATATATATATACATATATATGTGTGTGTATATATGTATATATATATATACATACATATATATATATATACATATGCACATATATATATATGTGTATGTATATATATGTATATATGCATGTATGTAATATATATATATGTATATATATGTGTATATATATATATATATATATATATAAAAAATGTGGTGGGTGTGGTTAAAATAGTGGTGTGGTCCACATGCAGGGTATATACAGGTGCTGGTCATATTATTAGAATATCATGAAAATGTTGATTTCCTGAGGTCTAGGGTCAATGCAGCAGTCTACCAGGAAGTTTTACAACACTTTATGCTGCCTGCCGCGGACCAATTTTATGAAGGTGAAGATTTCATTTTCCAACATGACTTGGCACCTGCACACAGTGCCAAATCTACCAGTACCTGGTTTAAGGACCATGGTATCCCTGTTCTTGATTGGCCTGCAAACTCACCTGACCTTAACCCCACAGAAAAGCTATGGAGTATTGTGAAGTGGAAGATGCCAGAGCCAACAATGCTGAATAGCTGAAGGCCACTATTAAAGCAAGCTGGGCTCTCATAACACCTGAGGAGTGCAACAGACTGGTGGACTCCATGCCACAGACTGGTGGACTCCATGCCACAGACTGGTGGACTCCATGCCACAGACTGGTGGACTCCATGCCACAGACTGGTGGACTCCATGCCACAGACTGGTGGACTCCATGCCACAGACTGGTGGACTCCATGCCACAGACTGGTGGACTCCATGCCACAGACTGGTGGACTCCATGCCACAGACTGGTGGACTCCATGCCACAGACTGGTGGACTCCATGCCACAGACTGGTGGACTCCATGCCACAGACTGGTGGACTCCATGCCACAGACTGGTGGACTCCATGCCACAGGAGCTGCAACTAAGTATTGATTGCCGTATATGTTGAAACTTTCCATGTCCATACTTTTCAGGTGGCCAACATTTCTAAAAAATATTTTTTGGTACTAGTTGTAACTAATATTCTAATATTTTGAGTTACTGAATTTGGGATTTTCAGTAATTGTCAGTACTAATCATCAACATTTAAAGAAATAAACATTTCAAATATATCACTATGTGTGTAATGAATTGATATAATATGTACATTTCATGCTCTGAATATAATTACTGAAATAAATCAACTTTTTCATGATATTCTAATAATATGAACAGCACCTGTATATACCTGTGTGACTATGACATAAGTGGTTATGTAGGAGACAGGTGAGCGGTAATGTAGGAGACAGGTAAGCGGTAATGTAGGAGACAGGTGAGCGGTAATGTAGGAGACAGGTGAGCGGTAATGTAGGAGACAGGTGAGCGGTAATGTAGGAGACAGGTGAGCGGTAATGTAGGAGACAGGTGAGCGGTCATGTAGGAGACAGGTGAGCGGTAATGTAGGAGACAGGTGAGCGGTAATGTAGGAGACAGCTGAGCGGTCATGTAGGAGACAGGTGAGCGGTCATGTAGGAGACAGGTGAGCGGTAATGTAGGAGACAGGTGAGCGGTCATGTAGGAGACAGGTGAGCGGTAATGTAGGAGACAGGTGAGCGGTAATGTAGGAGACAGGTGAGCGGTAATGTAGGAGACAGGTGAGCGGTAATGTAGGAGACAGGTGAGCGGTAATGTAGGAGACAGCTGAGCGGTCATGTAGGAGACAGGTGAGCGGTCATGTAGGAGACAGGTGAGCGGTCATGTAGGAGACAGGTGAGCGGTCATGTAGGAGACAGGTGAGCGGTTATGTAGGAGACAGGTGAGTGGTGCAGGCAGGTACTGACCGCGTGGACAGGAGAGGCGATGTCAACATGGACCCAAACACCAGGCCAGTCGAAGCCCAAGTGGGAGTTGATGAAAAGACCGGCACAGGAACTCTGAGCGTTCTCTCGGTCCTGACCAGGAAACAGAAGCAGACTTGAGTCCAACATGGCGGGACCAGACAGTCACAGCTTCCTTACCGCCACAGAGTTCTTCATGTCGGCGATGGCGGAGGCAAACTCGCTGAAGTGCAGCTCGGGACAGTAGACCAGAGGGTGGGCCAGGTCGCCGCTGCTGCGCCCGGCACGCACACACGCCATCTCCCAGGGCTCGCTGTTGGTCATGATGGCCGCGTGGTGCTTGCCTGTGGAGATGCCCTGAACCACACAGCAGGCGGCACATCAACACAGTTGGCAGAAGAAGAAGAAGAAGAAGAAGAAGAAGGTTACCTGAGCTCCAGTGAGAGTGGCCATGTCCACAATGATGTCAGCTGCCAGGTCTTTGCTGGCATACACAACACCATCAGCCAGCACCAACCTCCCCTCCGCGTCCGTGTTGTTGATCTCCACTGTCCTGATCACACACCTCACAGTGTTTAGTAGTTCCAGGAGCATACATTGGTCCCATTCAAAGTCCTCATGTGTCCAGGGACATAATTACTGAATTGATGAACATAATATGAATTTAAAATTTTGGTATTTTTTTTTGTGACGATACAAAATATCAATGTAATCATAGTAGTATCGACTAGATACACTCTTATTATTACAGTGGATGTCACACACCCACACAGGATTTTATATATATATGTGTATATATCTATATATATATATATATATATATTAGGGCTGCGAATCTTTGGGTGTCCCACGATTCGATTCAATATCGATTCTTGGGGTCACGATTCGATAATATATCAATTTTTTCGATTCGTTTCTCGATTCAAAAACGATATTTTTCCGATTCAAAAGGATTGTGTATTCATTCAATACATATATTTCAGCAGGATCTACCCCAGTCTGCTGACATGCTAGCAGAGTAGTAGATTTAAAAAAAAAAAAAACATTTATAATTATAAAGGACAATGTTTTATCAACTGATTGCAATAATGTAAATTTGTTTTAACTATTAAAGGAAGCAAAAATATGACTTATTTTATCTTTGTGAAAACATTGGACACAGTGTGTTGTCCAGCTTATGAGATGCCATGCAAGTGTAAGCCACTGTGACACTATTGTTATTTTTTTAGTTTTATAAATGTCTAATGATAATGTCAATGAGGGATTTTTAATCACTGCTATGCTGAAATGATAACTAATATTGATACTGTTGTTGATAATATTCATTTTTGTTTCACTACTTTTGGTTTGTTCTGTGTGGTGTTTGTGTCTCCTCTCAATTGTTCTGTTTATTGCAGTTCTGAGTGTTGCTGGCTCAGGTTCGGTTTTGGAATTGGATTGCATTGTTATGGTATTGCTGTGTAGTGTTTTGTTGGATTGATTAAATAAATAAATAAAATAAAAATCGATTTTTAAAAAATGAGGATCGATTCTGAATTGCACAACATAAACGATTCGTATTCGCATCGATTTTTTCCCACACCCCTAATATATATATATATATATATATAGATATATCTATATATGTCTATATATACATATATCTATCCATCTATATATCTTTATATGTATAGATATATAAAGATATATATCTCTATATATATCTATAGATAGATGTATAGATATATTTATATATAGATATATATATATCTACATAAAAATATTTATGTATATATATATGGATATCTATATATATATAGATTATGTATAGATATCTGTGTAGATATATATATATATATATTTATAGATATATGTATATATATATATATATATATATATTACATATATATCCATATAAAAATATATATATATAGATATATGTATATAGATATAAATATATATATATCTATATATAAATATATGTGTATATATAAAAATATATATATCTCTATATATACATGTAGATTATATATATATGGATATATATACATCCATCCATCCATCCATTTCCTACCGCTTATTCCCTTTTGGGGTGACGGGGGGCGCTGGCGCCTATCTCAGCTACAATCGGGCGGAAGGCGGGGTACACCCTGGACAAGTCGCCACCTCGATATATATATAGATAGATGTATAAAGATAGATATATATATATATATATAGATATGTACGGATACATCTATGTAGATTTATCTATATAGATCAATATTGATATATATATATGAAGATGGATATATCTATATCTATCTAGATATACATCTTATGTATATAGATAAATATATATAGAAACATATGTATATATATATATATATATATATATAAATATTAGGGGTGGGCAAATTAATGCGTTAATTATGAGTTAACTCATAAGGGGCTCTTGGTAAAGATGGAACATTTGGCAAAAATACCGGACAATTCTGCAAATTTCCTGGCTGTCTTACAGCGTGGTCACTCCGGGATCACTTACGACCGCCAGACAATTCTGGATGTGGATAGATCGGGCCGTTTTGGACTGAATGAGGCGTGCTTGCTAGAGCGGCTAGCTAGCATGGGAATACTTTGCCGGCTACATCCAGCGGCCTGTGTTGTCTGTCTATTTATGAATAATGCAGACCAGGAGTGTTGGCTGAGTTCTTAACGTTTGCTTTCAGAGCGTGCATATCACAACATACAAGATGTCGTCATGGCGACACAACCTATACATGCTCCTCACTCCTGTTGCATGCTGGGTAGGGTAGTTCTTTTTTCCCCTGGCTCATAACATCACAATATAGTACCATGTATATGATGCCTTCAGTTTATCAAAGCACCAAGCAAACAATCGGAAAATTCCCATCATATCAATTCCTAGATATGGTCATAATTATTTTAAGTGCACTACGCAGAATAAACACAACATTATTAATATTGCTACTACGGATAATTTGATCAAAAATTCCCTAAAACAGCCCACTACCTATAATTTAGGATTTTCAAATATAAGATCCCTGATTAAAAAAAATGTTTCTGCTGTTACCTCAGAAATTGCCTGTTCAGATGTTATGATTGTGGCTCAGAGATTTGTATGTAGATTATATTTATTTTCCATAACAAACAGGATAACTTAAATACCCTGGCAGTGGCAATAAGCTTAAATGTTTGTATTTTCATTTTTTGAGTTGATTTTCATCAAATATGCTATTTAACTGCTACTGTTTAACAAGGACTGATTTAAATTGTGTTTGCACAACAAATGTTTTGGCGCTTTTGTTCATGTGGGAGAATATTCCAATAAAGGTGCACTACACACTACTTTGGAATTCATTATTGGGCTTTGCGTATACAATGCAGTTAATCGCGATTAATCGGAGAAATAGTGCGATTAACTTCGATTAAAATTTGTAATCGTTGCCCAGCCCTAATAAATATGTATATATATATATATATAAATATACATCCATATGTACATAAATATACATACAGTATATCTATATACATATCTATATGTATATATATAGTATATATATATATATATATATATATATATATATATATATATATATATATATATATATATATATATATATATATATATATATATATGTATATATATAAATACACACACACACAGTGGGGCAAAAAAGTATTTAGTCAGCCAGCGATTGTGCAAGTTCTCCCACTTCAAATGATGACAGAGGTCTGTCATTTTCATCATAGGTACACTTCAACTGTGAGAGACAGAAAGTGGGAAAAAAATCCAGGAATTCACATTGTAGGAAGTTTAAAGAATTTATTTGTAAATTATGGTGGAAAATAAGTATTTGGTCAACCATTCAAAGCTCTCACTAATGGAAGGAGGTTTTGGCTCAAAATCTCAGGATACATGGCCCCATTCATTCTTTCCTTAACACGGATCAATCGTCCTGTCCCCTTAGCAGAAAAACAGCCCCAAAGCATGATGTTTCCACCCCCATGCTTCACAGTAGGTATGGTGTTCTTTGGATGCAACTCAGTATTCTTCTTCCTCCAAACACCACCAGTTGAGTTTATACCAAAAAGTTCTATTTTGGTTTCATCTGACCACATGACATTCTCCCAATCCTCTGCTGTATCATCCATGTGCTCTCTGGCAAACTTCAGACGGGCTTGGACATGCACTGGCTTAAGCAGGGGGACACGTCTGGCACTGCCGGATTTGATTCCCTGTCGGCATGGTGTGTTACTGATGGTAACCTTTGTTACTTTGGTCCCAGCT